>NW_019269582.1:0-942 GCF_002738365.1 Cucurbita moschata
ACGTCCAAAATCAGGGTTCCGAATTAGGGTTTCGATTTTAAGCACTCCTTTACTGTTTTCTGCACTCCGTTACTTCGAAATTCTATTCTAAATCATCAACCTTAATCATTCGCCATAAAAGTTTCGACAAACGTCGACCGTGACTCGGTTTTTTTAGCACGTTCTTCGAACGTCCAAAATTAGTGTTCCGAATTTGGGTTTCGATTTTAAGCACTCTTTTACTGTTTTCTGCAGACCGTTACTCCGAAATTCTATTCTAAATAATCAAGCCTAATCATTCGCCGCAAAAGTTTCGAAAAACGTCGAACGTGACACGGTTTTTTAAGCACGTTCTTCGAACGTCCAAAATCAGGGTTCCGAATTAGGGTTCCGATTTTAAGCACTCTTTTACTGTTTTCTGCATTCCTTTACTTCGAAATTCTGATCTAAATCATCAACCTTAATCATTCGCCATAAAAGTTTCGAAAAACGTCGATCGTGACTCGGTTTTTTTAGCACGTTCTTCGAACGTCAAAAATCAAGGTTCCGAATTAGGGTTTCGATTTTAAGCACTCTTTTACTGTTTTTTGTAGACCGTTACTTCGAAATTCTATTCTAAATCATCAAGCCTAATCATTCGCCGCAAAAGTTTCGAAAAATGTCGACCGTGACACGGTTTTTTAAGCACGTTCTTCGGACGTCAATAATTAGGGTTCCGAATCAGGGTTTCGATTTTAAGCACTCTTTTACTGTTTTCTTCAGACCGTTGCTTCGAAATTCTATTCTAAATCATCAACCTTAATCATTCGTTGCAAAAGTTTCGAAAAACATCGACAGTGACTCGGTTTTTTTAGCTCGTTCTTCGAACGTCCAAAATCAGGGTTTCGATTTTAAGCACTCTTTTACTGTTTTCTGCACTCCGTTACTTCGAAATTCTATTCTAAATCATCAACCTTAATCATT
>NW_019269582.1:1329-1854 GCF_002738365.1 Cucurbita moschata
GTTGCTTCGAAATTCTATTCTAAATCATCAAGCCTAATCATTCGTCGCAAAAGTTTCGAAAAATGTCGATCGTGACACGGTTTTTTAAGCACGTTCTTCGGACGTCATATATCAGGGTTCCGAATCAGGGTTTCGATTTTAAGCACTCTTTTACTGTTTTCTGCAGACCGTTGCTTCGAAATTCTATTCAAAATCATCAACCTTAATCATTCGTTGCAAAAGTTTCGAAAAACATCGACCGTGACTCGGTTTTTTTAGCTCGTTCTTCGAACGTCCAAAATCAGGGTTTCGATTTTAAGCACTCTTTTACTGTTTTCTGCACTCCGTTACTTCGAAATTCTATTCTAAATCATCAACCTTAATCATTCGCCATAAAAAGTTTCGAAAAACGTCGACCGTGACTCGGTTTTTTTAGCACGTTCTTCGAACGTGCAAAATTAGTGTTCCGAATTTGGGTTTCGATTTTAAGCACTCATTTACTGTTTTATGTAGACCGTTACTTCGAAATTCTATTCTAAATCATCA
>NW_019269583.1:0-1850 GCF_002738365.1 Cucurbita moschata
TACGAATTTTTTTCACTTTCGCTTCCGGGCCATTTTGCACTCAAATTCCATAGGTGTTAACTTAGGAACTTTTTTCCCCGTTGGGACAGGGTCGTTAACTCGATCTGAAAAGTTGTTTTCTCGTTTTTGTATCATACCATATCCACTAAAGATTGTCCTAAGCTTGAAATATGGAAGAAACAAAATATTTACTCGTGTCGACAAGACTTCACAACCTCAACCCTCATGGAAAGACCCTCGTGGAGGCACCCGAATCACTATCTGAAAAACCTTTGTTTCTTTCGATGTTTTTCGACGAATCTGTAAGGAAACGCTCATCTTTAAGAATCTTACACATATAAATGGCTCAAATACGAATTTTTTTCACTTTCGCTTCAGGGCCATTTTGCACTCAAATTCAATAGGTGTTAACTTAGGAACTTTTATCCCCGTTGAGACAGGGTCGTTAACTCGATCTGAAAAGTTGTTTTCTCGTTTTAGTATCATACCATATCCACTAAAGATTGTCCTAAGCTTGAAATATGGAAGAAAAAAAATATTTACTCGTTTCGACAAGACTTCACAACCTCAACCCTCATGGAAAGACCCTCGTGGAGGCACCCGAATCACTATCTGAAAAACCTTTGTTTCTTTCGATGTTTTTCGACGAATCTGTAAGGAAACGCTCATCTTTAAGAATCTTACACATATAAATGGCTCAAATACGAATTTTTTTCACTTTCGCTTCAGGGCCATTCTGCACTCAAATTCAATAGGTGTTAACTTAGGAACTTTTTTCCCCGTTGCGACAGGGTCGTTAACTCGATCTGAAAAGTTGTTTTCTCGTTTTAGTATCATACCATATCCACTAAAGATTGTCCTAAGCTTGAAATATGGAAGAAAAAAAATATTTACTCGTGTCGACAAGACTTCACAACCTCAACCCTCATGGAAAGACCCTCGTGGAGGCACCCGAATCACTATCTGAAAAACCTTTGTTTCTTTCGATGTTTTTCGACGAATCTGTAAGGAAACGCTCATCTTTAAGAATCTTACACATATAAATGGCTCAAATACGAATTTTTTTCACTTTCGCTTCAGGTCCATTTTGCACTCAAATTCAATAGGTGTTAACTTAGGAACTATTTTCCCCGTTGAGACAGGGTCGTTAACTCGATCTGAAAAGTTGTTTTCTCGTTTTAGTATCATACCATATCCACTAAAGATTGTCCTAAGCTTGAAATATGGAAGAAAAAAAATATTTACTCGTGTCGACAAGACTTCACAACCTCAACCCTCATGGAAAGACCCTCGTGGAGGCACCCGAATCACTATCTGAAAAACCTTTGTTTCTTTCGATGTTTTTCGACGAATCTGTAAGGAAACGCTCATCTTTAAGAATCTTACACATATAAATGGCTCAAATACGAATTTTTTTCACTTTCGCTTCAGGGCCATTTTGCACTCAAATTCAATAGGTGTTAACTTAAGAACTTTTTTCCCCGTTGAGACAGGGTCGTTAACTCGATCTGAAAAGTTGTTTTCTCGTTTTAGTATCATACCATATCCACTAAAGATTGTCCTAAGCTTGAAATATGGAAGAAAAAAAATATTTACTCGTGTCGACAAGACTTCACAACCTCAACCCTCATGGAAAGACCCTCGTGGAGGCACCCGAATCACTATCTGAAAAACCTTTGTTTCTTTCGATGTTTTTCGACGAATCTGTAAGGAAACGCTCATCTTTAAGAATCTTACACATATAAATGGCTCAAATACGAATTTTTTTTACTTTCGCTTCCGGGCCATTTTGCACTCAAATTCCATAGGTGTTAACTTAGGAACTTTTTTCCCCGTTGAGACAGGGTCGT
>NW_019269584.1:0-1846 GCF_002738365.1 Cucurbita moschata
CTCCAAACCAATTCCTTTAGCCTGAAGAAAGGATATGGAAGAGGTTCAATGAAGAAATAGGGCCTTGAAACCCCTAGAATCGGCTACCCAATAAGAAATTCTTTGTTTTATCTCCAGCGATAAATCAGATTTTGGATGAACTTTAGTAGCGAATATCTTAGGCTACGATCCACGAGAAGTTATCAAATAAATCCCTAGCCCTTTCTTACTTAAGCACAATAATCTAGCATACAATCTACCATATCATAAACAAGTCATAACGTAAACACTTCATAGTCATATCGTTCTCTAACTTACCATAACGCTATCGTTCTATCAATCTATCACAAACCTATCCCTTTCTACCCATAACCTAACCATATTCTTTCATCAATCTCTCCTATCCATAACACTCTGGTATTTAACCTAACCTTAACGTTTCATGAACGTATCTTACTTCTATCGTTACATTTCGTTTTGTGCATCCTTCTCGTATCCTATTTCAAACATATCCTTGAGTACATCATACCATAATTATTATCATACAAACAACCTATAATAACATAAGATAACATATAGGAAGTATATCGATCCATAGACAATTCACACATATCAATATATATATATATGACACGTGCAGAACCACAGGGAACGTGTCAACATCAAATATAACCATGCCGATAGTAAGGTCACTTACCTGGTTAGCTTAAGTCGTCGTCACAAATATATCCTTAATGAAAGTTCGATTCCGTCGTTATCCTTAATGAAAGTCCATTGAACTCCAAGTCAACGCCCATGACATCAGTTTCAAGTTTGAACTTTATAAAATTATTTCTCTAATTTACATTGGCCATTCTTAAATTCTGATATTTCTTGTTAGACAAAAGTTGACGGAGTTCCTTGCCCTCTGATCTTTCCTGTTTTATTTTTTTTTAAATTATGTTCAACAAAATCTTTTCTCAATCTTCCATCTTCCATCTTCCATCTTCCATCTTCCATCTTCCATCTTCCATCTTCTACTGTAATTATTTTGGAGATATTATTGGCCAATTTTGTTAATCTATCCTTACTTCAAAATCTTCCAAATCTTCCAAATCTTCCATTTTTATCTTTACTTTCATTTTTTTTCTCTTATCGGTTAACAGTATTCTGTATTTCCATCTCTATTTAGTTTTTTTTTTCTTATTTCCTTTGTCTATAAAATTATTGACAACCTAAATCATTGTAACAATTCGAAGATCTAAACAATTCATGAGATCTAAAATATAATTGGTTGTGATTCCTAAATATTACAGAAAAGAATTCCTGATTAATTGCTAGATTTATTTTTAGGGAAGGAGTGGTGAGAGATTGAAGGAAGGAGTAGGGATCGGTTAGCAAATGTTTTTTTTTTATATATATATTTTTATTATTTATTTATTTATTATTATTATTATTATTAATATTATTATTATTACTATTTTATTTTATTTCTTCTGTTGTTACAGGAACATTGAAAGTAGAATGTACACAGTGATTCTTATCATCATCTCCCTCTTCAGGATTAGTCCTCGAATCAGAAAAATCATCACCTACATCAAAAGGACTCAATTTAGCAACATTGAAAGTAGAATGTATTGACAATTCTACGGGAACATCAATTTTATTGTTCCATGCAATAAAATGAGTCATTTTACTAAATGTATTATGGAGCATTTATAGTCAAATAAAGAATTAGGAAGATTCTTATCATCATCTCCATCTTCAGGATTAGTCCTCGAATCAGAAAAATCATCACCTACATCAAAAGGACTCAATTTAGCAACATTGAAAGTAGAATGTATTGACAATTCTACGGGAACATCAATTTTATTGTTCCATGCAATAA
>NW_019269585.1:0-790 GCF_002738365.1 Cucurbita moschata
ATACGTAGTTCAAACGAGCAAGTTTAGGGTTTCCAAATTAGGGTTTCGATTTAAAGCACACTTTCTCTGATTTATGCACTTTTTTTCTTGGAAATTATATCCTAAATCATCAGGCGTAATAATTCCAGACAAAAGTTTCGAAGAACGTCGACCGTGACTTGGTTTTTTAAATACGTAGTTCAAACGTCCAAGTTTAGGGTTTCCAAATTAGGGTTTCGATTTAAAGCACACTTTCTCTGTTTTATGCACTGTGTTTCTTTGAAATTATATCCTAAATCTTCAGGCGTAATAATTCCAAACAAAAGTTTGGAAGAACGTCGACCGTGACTTGGTTTTTTAAATACGTAATTCAAACGAGCAAGTTTAGGGTTTCCAAATTAGGGTTTCGATTTGAAGCACACTTTCTCTGATTTATGCCCTGTGTTTCTTTGAAATTATATCCTAAATCATCAGGCGTAATCATTCCAAACAAAAGTTTCGAAGAACGTCGACCGTGACTCGGTTTTTTAAATACGTAGTTCAAACGTCCAAGTTTAGGGTTTCCAAATTAGGGTTTCGATTTCAAGCACACTTTCTCTGTATTATGCACTGTGTTTCTTTGAAATTATATCCTAAATCATCAGGCCTAATCATTCCAAACAAAAGTTTCGAATAACGTCGAACGTGACTCGGTTTTTTAAATACGTAGTTCAAACGTCCAAGTTTAGGGTTTCCAAATTAGGGCTTCGATTTAAAGCACACTTTCTCTGTTTTATGCACTGTGTTTCTTTGAAATTATATCCTAAATCAT
>NW_019269585.1:1133-1844 GCF_002738365.1 Cucurbita moschata
GTGACTCGGTTTTTTAAATACGTAGTTCAAACGTCCAAGTTTAGGGTTTCCAAATTAGGGTTTCGATTCAAAGAACACTTTCTCTGTTTTATGCACTGTGTTTCTTTGAAATTATATCCTAAATCATCAGGAGTAATAATTCCAAATAAAAGTTTCGAAGAACGTAGACCGTGACTCGGTTTTTTAAATACGTAGTTCAAACGTCCAAGTTTAGGGTTTCCAAATTAGGGTTTCGATTTAAAGCACACTTTCTCTGTTTTATGCACTGTGTTTCTTTGAAATTATATCCTAAATCATCAGGCGTAATCATTCCAAACAAAAGTTTCGAAGAACGTCGACCGTGACTCGATTTTTTATATACGTAGTTCAAACGTCCGAGTTTAGGGTTTCCAAATTAGGGTTTCGATTCAAAGCACACTTTCTCTGTTTTATGCACTGTGTTTCTTTGAAATTATATCCTAAATCATCAGGCGTAATCATTCCAAACAAAAGTTTCGAAGAACGTCGACCGTGACTCGGTTTTTTAAATACGTAGTTCAAACGTCCAAGTTTAGGGTTTCCAAATTAGGGTTTCGATTCAAAGAACACTTTCTCTGTTTTATGCACTGTGTTTCTTTGAATTTATATCCTAAATCATCAGGCGTAATCATTCCAAACAAAAGTTTCGAAACGCGTCGACCGTGACTCGGTTTTTTAAATACGTAGTTCAAA
>NW_019269586.1:0-1755 GCF_002738365.1 Cucurbita moschata
TATGGTCCAAGTCCCGAAAAAGTAAGTTATAAAGAATCATACATACACAAATTTCCTTTGTTTGTTTATTATTGTTGTTTTCTCTCTTCAATTAACATGTTATAAAGACACTTGTAAATTATAATTACATATAACTTCTTTTTTTCTTTCCAAATATCCATCTAAATTACTTCTTTGTTCGAGGTTTAAAAAAACCTATTTCAAATCTTATTATATTGCATGCTTCAATTTGATATAATTGTTGGGGGCATTTTGAGAATCAAACTCGAGACCTCTCGTACCCGAAGCGAGAATCATACCACTAAACCAAATGCCTTGTAGTGGATCTATCTTTTATGAGCCTCAATATTTAAAATTTATCCACATGTTTTTGTTTCAATTCTAGAAATAGAAATGATATCCAAAATACATAATTTTACAATGCAAATAAGAAAAACTCCATCAAATTTTAGATAAAAGTAGCAAACATGTTGATAGATATAAAAATAAATTCAAGTTCTTTCTCTGACCTAATTATCAATTGGAAGATTTAGCTGATTTGAATTGTTATTGGTTTGATACAAATAATAATAGTCATTTTAGTATGCTAAGGATCCATATGTGTCCATGAAAATTAGTTAATGCTATATTTTTTTTATATTGGTCATAATATCTCTCAACCAAATGCATTAGTTGAAAATGTATTTAATATTTTTCTTTTGTCTTTTTCTTTTTTCCAATGGTCTTATGTCTCCATTCCATTTGAAAATTGATAGTTTGTTCGGTAATTTTAAACTCATTATTATTTTTTGTTCATTCCACCTAATTTGTAAAAAAAAAATTATACCACTAGACCAAATGTCCTTATAGTGGATCTATCATTTTTAGCTGCCCGTGTGTATATGTTTTCCGTATCTCAATATATGAAATTTATCCGACCTCAATATATGAAATTTATCCACATATTTTTGTGCTTTAGAAGCTACTATTATTGTGATGTTAACTTCACATGGTCTATCACACAGTTGAAGCAGTATTGCCACTAGAGCCCATGCATTCCTTTGGGATAGATATGTTAAAAATTAGGCCCATTTGATAACTATTTTGTTTTTTTTTTGTTTGTTTTTTGTTTTGTTTCAAAATTATGTGTTTTATCCTTTTATAAAAAAGAAAACAAAAGAAAAGAAAACATTTGAATTTTAAGCAAAATTTCACACCCAACTAAGTTTTTTAAAAATATATTTATTTTTTTTTCTTTATTTTAATTTTCCAAACATAGATTGATATGGAGTGGCTAGTTTTCAAAACTACTTCTTTGCTACAATTGAAAAATATTTATATTCTAAAATGGGATTCACTTCCTTTAAGTTTATGTAGTTTCTTTTTATTACTATGTTTACTTCTATCTCATGTTACTCCATTTGTGTTTACTTCGTTTTATACAAAAGTTCACCGTAATTAATAAATCCATGTGCTTAATACATTCTCAACAAGAATAAATTTGTTTGTATCAGGATAAATTACAATCAATACGGAGAAAAGAAACCCCAAAAATAAGTAGAAGGTTGAGAATTTCACTCAACCACACAATGTAGCGTGACTGCATGGCTCACACACGATGCTTGGATTTCGAAGGGGAACTTCTCAAGTGATCAATTTCATTCATCACAAATCTGATTTTTACATAATAATTTGTGGGTATTTATAGTCTCCCACAAAAAAAGTTAGTGGCTGGGATTTAATCTCGATCCCCTTAAATCTCCAAAAAAAAAAAAA
>NW_019269587.1:0-1840 GCF_002738365.1 Cucurbita moschata
TCATTCAAGCTAGACATGATCGATCTTGCTTGTGGAGTGATTCGAATCTCAATCAAGTGTTCTTGTTTTGAGATATTCGATCAACAAGGTAATCCGAATCTTATTCCCCTTGTATTGATTCCTTATCGTATCAGCGAGGGTCACTTCACGATATCAAAGATGTTCCAGACTTTAGATCTAGTCCAATCAGCGGGCTATCATCTGCTATTCTAGTTTAGCGGACCCAGTAATCATCCTAATCTTTACCCTCAACTGTGCCGAGAAGCCGAGGACATTTTTCTAAGCCAGTCAATACACCTTACTTAAATCTTATTGACTATAATCAACTATTCCATCTATATAAGGCCTTGGCAGCTTTCCATTCTTTCGATTCCTTTTGTCTTCCGACCTTTCATTTCAGCTGGGGGAATAGACCCGTCACCCCTGATCATGATGTAGAGACTGAAGCCCGTCTTTCTCTCTTTCTCTTTTTGTGCCATTTGATTATAGCCAGGGAATGTGCTTGCTGCAGGTGTAGGACCATCAAAAATAGTAATCTCCTATACTTACTTAACTTAAGGGATTCACTTCAATTGCAAAAGAAAGGGGTCTAGACTAGTCAGCGCTATATTACTGCTTTACATTAGCTCTTTCTATTTTCCAGTAGTCCAATCTGTCCATTACATAAACATTCATTTAGGATGGGATCATAATCTTTCTAATCCGTCCTAGCTTGAAATTCCTTCTCTCATAGGAAGTCTTATCTAGCGAAGGGACATTGCTTACAACTCAAAAGGACGGGGTGAAATATGTTAGTTTACTTGCTTACTTGTTAGAGTCAGGCTTTACATAATGAATTGCATGGCATGGTGCTGTGATGAGAGGTTCGGATAGCTTCTACTGGTCAAACATCCTAGTCTCGTATCTAAGTCAGATTCAGAGAAGAGAGAGATGTGAGATATTGGTTTTCCTTAGCCTTAGTACAGACTCAGTTTTGAAACCTGAGCACTTCTATATAGTCAGTCTTCTTTCTACCATATCAATCAAGTGTCTCCTCAATTACTACCGTCCTAATGGCTTGTTTGCCTTGAAGAAGGTTCTTTCTTTGTCTGACTTGATAGTGAATCTGCCAAGAAGTGCTAGAGAGACCTGAGACAGCATTACATTTGTGAAAGCTAATTCGTCCCTCTGATCTTCTCCTTTTCGTCTTGTTTTCATCATTCCTCGACAGTAAGAAAGATTAATGATCCTAAACTCGCATATGAAATCCTTCTTTTTCACTCTTTTACTCTCCTCTAAGAAAGATGAATGAGACTGAACCACTGACCCTTCCTTCCTTTACCTCGTTTACTCGCGGTTGAACAATTCCATTTCTCGAACCTGATTGAACTCTGTCTTTCTTTGTCTTCTTCCTTTCCCTCTTCGAGTAACCCTTATCAGTCAGAGTCTTTGACACGAGAGCTCTGGAATCGTACCCGAGGTTACAGTCTTTCTTTGAAAGAAGGGAGTCAAGACTCCTGATCCTCCTTACCCGGGGAACCTTTATAGAATGAAAGAAAGAGAAGCTCAATCACCTTTACAGTAGAGTCAATGAGATTAGCTACTGAACTGGAACCGGAGCCTCTATCCCCTTATACTCAATTACCGTATTGAATAGTAAACAAAGCCAAAACCTTAAACCTTTTCATTGTCCTTCACCTTAGCAGCAGCGGTAATAAATTCTTTTCTATCTCCATATAACTGTAAAACAGTAAAAGATCTTTTCCCCTAATAGCGGGAGCTGAAAGAAAAGATTTTGTATCCAGCATAGGGGTAAAACATTAAAAGAGGTTTTTCACTAACAAAAGCGACTGAAAGAAAA
>NW_019269588.1:0-323 GCF_002738365.1 Cucurbita moschata
TCGAAACTTTTGCGGCGAATGATTAGGCTTGATGATTTAGAATAGAATTTCGAAGTAACGGAGAGCAGAAAACAGTAAAAGAGTGCTTAAAATCGAAACCTTAATTTGAAACCCGGATTTTTGACGTTCAAAGAACGTTCTAACTGAGTCACGGTCGACGTTTTTCGAAACTTTTGCGGCGAATGATTAGGCTTGATGATTTAGAATAGAATTTCGAAGTAACGGAGTGCAGAAAACAGTAAAAGAGTGCTTAAAATCGAAACCTTAATTCGAAACCCTGATTTTTGACGTTCAAAGAACGTGCTAAAAATAACCGAGTCACG
>NW_019269588.1:663-1839 GCF_002738365.1 Cucurbita moschata
GAGTCACGGTCGACGTTTTTCGAAACTTTTGCGGCGAATGATTAGGCTTGATGATTTAGAATAGAATTTCGAAGTAACGGAGTGCAGAAAACAGTAAAAGAGTGCTTAAAATCGAAACCTTAATTCGAAACCCTGATTTTTGACGTTCAAAGAACGTGCTAAAAATAACCGAGTCACGCTCGACGTTTTTCGAAACTTTTGCGGCGAATGATTAGGCTTGATGATTTAGAATAGAATTTCGAAGTAACGGAGTGCAGAAAACAGTAAAAGAGTGCTTAAAATCGAAACCTTAATTCGAAACCCTGATTTTTGACGTTCAAAGAACGTGCTAAAAATAACCGAGTCACGCTCGACGTTTTTCGAAACTTTTGCGGCGAATGATTAGGCTTGATAATTTAGAATAGAATTTCGAAGTAACGGAGTGCAGAAAACAGTAAAAGAGTGCTTAAAATCGAAACCTTAATTCGAAACCCTGATTTTTGACGTTCAAAGAACGTCCTAAAAATAACCGAGTCACGGTCGACGTCTTTCGAAACTTTTGCGGCGAATGATTAGGCTCGCTGATTTAGAATAGAATTTCGAAGTAACGGAGTGCAGAAAACAGTAAAAGAGTGCTTAAAATCGAAACCTTAATTCGAAACCCTGATTTTTTACGTTCAAAGAACGTGCTAAAAATAATCGAGTCACGGTCGACGTTTTTCGAAACTTTTGCGGCGAATGATTAGGCTTGAAGATTTAGAATAGAATTTCCAAGTAACGGAGTGCAGAAAACAGTAAAAGAGTGCTTAAAATCGGAACCTTAATTCGAAACCCTGATTTTTGACGTTCAAAGAACGTTCTAACCGAGTCACGGTCGACGTTTATCGAAACTTTTGCGGCGAATGATTAGGCTTGATGATTTAGAATAGAATTTCGAAGTAACGGAGTGCAGAAAACAGTAAAAGAGTGCTTAAAATCGAAACCTTAATTCGAAACCCTGATTTTTGACGTTCAAAGAACGTGCTAAAAATAACCGAGTCACGGTCGACGTTTTTCGAAACTTTTGCGGAGAATGATTAGGCTTGATAATTTAGAATAGAATTTCGAAGTAACGGAGTGCAGAAAACAGTAAAAGAGTGCTTAAAATCGAAACCTTAATTCGAAACCCTGATTTTTGACGTTCAAAGAACGTGCTAA
>NW_019269589.1:0-1837 GCF_002738365.1 Cucurbita moschata
GTAGCTTAGATGGTAGATCTCATTTAGCATGGGAGAGGTAAGTGGATATCCTGCATCTCAAAAAGAAATTATTTGTTATTAATATTTTACTTTTATTCAACCTTTCCTTATTTATAACATAATTAGCCGAGATATTTTTTTCATTTTCACTTGATGACAGGACATTTAGGGTTTTCTGATATAAGTATTGTGGGAATGTAGCTTAGATGGTAGATTTCTTGCTTAGCATGCGATTGGTACGGGGATCGGATCGATACCCCATACCTCCAAAAGAGTTTCGTTATTACTATTTTATTCCTATTCAATTTTTCCTTATTTATGACATAATGAATAGCATTATTTTTTATTTTCACTATTGTTGATGACGAGATGTTTAGGATTTTATGATGTAAGAATCTTGAGGATATAGCTCAGATGGTTGAACGTTTGCATCCCATGTGATAAGTACTGGGATCGGTACCATGCATCAACAAAGGAAACGATTACTAAGTATATTAGTTCTTTTAAATTTTTCCTTATTTACGACATAATGAGCGGGGATAGTTTTTCATTTTCAATATCATTGATGATGAGAAGTTTAGAGTTTTTTGATGTAAAATTGTGATGCGAGAGATACGGGGATCGATACCTCGCATCTCCAAAAGAAACTATTCGTTATTACAATTTTATTTCTATTCAATATTTCCTTACTTATGACATAATGAGTAGCGATATTTTTTCATTTTCACTATTATTCATGACGAGACGTTTAGGGTTTCGTGACGTAAAAATTGTAGAGATATAGCTTTAGATGGTAGAGCGCTCGCTTTGCATGCGAGTTGTACGGGGATTGATAACCCGCCTCTCCAAAAGAAAGTATTTAATTTGTTATTATATTTTTTCATTTTCACAATTATTGATGCCCCGGATCACCAAACCAAACTATTTGTTATTAATATTTTGATATGTTTTTATTTTCACTATTATTAATGATGGGACATTTAGGGTTTTATGGTATAACAATCACTGGGATGTAGCCTAGATGGCAGGGTGCTCGCTTTGCATGCGAAAGCTACAAGGATCGATACCTTGCATCTCCAAAAATAAGACTATCTAATATATTATTTCTTTTCAATTTTTCCCTATTCATGACATGTTGGGTAGCAATACTTCTTCATTTTCACTATTATTGATGACGGAAAATTTATGATTTTGTGATGCAAAAATTGTGGGGATGTAGCTCAGATGGTAGAGCGCTCGCTTAGCATGCGAGAGGTACGGGGATCAATACCCTGCATCTCCAAAAGGGAGAAATTATTTTTTTAAGTATGAATTAATTTAACGTGTTATGTATAAGGTGGGTACGAGAGAAAAAGAAAAGAACATATAGAGAGAGGACTAAAGGGAATTTGATGAATTCCTTAAAAGAGATAATACTACAAGAGCTTATTGGATGGCGGTAGCGTCCCATGCATATGACGGAACTTCTTCACAATTGCAAACCTCTCTTCATCATTGCCTCTCTTCATCATTGACATCCTTAATTGGAACTAGATTTTAAGGCAAATCTTCTCCACGACTCACTTTGGAACGCTATTCAAATTGATAGGGTCAAATCTTACAACAAAGTCTAATTGAGCCTCCCTCTATTAGGAGATAGCTTCGAATCAAATTCTTTCGTTTGGACAATCGTTGCATTGTTTTAGTCAAACAACCCACGACTCACTTTGGAACGCTATTCAAATTGATAGGGTCAAATCTTACAACAAAGTCTAATTGAGCCTCCCTCTATTAGGAGATAGCTTCGAATCAAATTCTTTCGTTTGGACAATGGTTGCATTGTTTTAGTCAAACAACC
>NW_019269590.1:0-622 GCF_002738365.1 Cucurbita moschata
TTTCGATTTCAAGCATACTTTCTTTGTTTTATGCATTGTGTTTCTTTGAAATTATATCATAAATCATCAGGCCTAATCATTCCAAACAAAAGTTTCGAAGAACGTCGACCGTGACTCAGTTTTTTAAGTACGTAATTCGAACGTCCAAGTTTAGGGTTTCCAAATTAGGGTTTCGATTTCAAGCACACTTTCTTTGTTTTATGCACTGCGTTTCTTTGAAATTATATCATAAATCATCAGGCCTAATCATTCCAAACAAAAGTTTCGAAGAACGTCGACCGTGACTCGGTTTTTTAAATACGTAGTTCAAACGTCCAAGTTTAGGGTTTCCAAATTAGGGTTTCGATTTAAAGCACACTTTCTCTGTTTGATGCACTGTGTTTCTTGGAAATTATATCCTAAATCATCAGGCGTAATAATTCCAAACAAAAGTTTCGAAGAACGCCGACCGTGACTCGGTTTTTTAAATACGTAGTTCAAACGTCCAAGTTTATGGTTTCCAAATTAGGGTTTCGATTTAAAGCACACTTTCTCTGTTTTGTGCACTGTGTTTCTTTGAAATTATATCCTAAATCATCAGGCGTAATAATTCCAAACAAAAGTTTCGAAGAACGTCGACCGT
>NW_019269590.1:953-1837 GCF_002738365.1 Cucurbita moschata
CAAATTAGGGTTTCGATTTAAAGCACACTTTCTCTGTTTGATGCACTGTGTTTCTTGGAAATTATATCCTAAATCATCAGGCGTAATCATTCCAAACAAAAGTTTCGAAGAACGTCGACCGTGACTCGGTTTTTTAAATACGTAGTTCAAACGTCCAAGTTTATGGTTTCCAAATTAGGGTTTCGATTTAAAGCACACTTTCTCTGTTTGATGCACTGTGTTTCTTGGAAATTATATCCTAAATCATCAGGCGTAATAATTCCAAACAAAAGTTTCGAAGAACGTCGACCGTGACTCGGTTTTTTAAATACGTAGTTCAAACGTCCAAGTTTAGGTTTTCCAAATTAGGGTTTCGATTTCAACACACTTTCTTTGTTTTATGCACTGCGTTTCTTTGAAATTATATCATAAATCATCAGGCCTAATCATTCCAAACAAAAGTTTCGAAGAACGTCGACCGTGACTCGGTTTTTTAAATACGTAGTTCAAACGAGCAAGTTTAAGGTTTCCAAATTAGGGTTACGATTTCAAGCACACTTTCTCTGTTTTATGCACTGCGTTTCTTTGAAATTATATCATAAATCATCAGGCCTAATCATTCCAAACAAAAGTTTCGAAGAACGTCGACCGTGACTCGGTTTTTTAAATACGTAGTTCAAACGAGCAAGTTTAAGGTTTCCAAATTAGGGTTACGATTTCAAGCACACTTTCTCTGTTTTATGCACTGCGTTTCTTTGAAATTATATCCTAAATCATCAGGCCTAATCATTCCAAAGAAAAGTTTCGAAGAACGTCGACCGTGACTCGGTTTTTTAAATACGTAGTTCAAACGTCCAAGTTTAGGGTTTCCAAATTAGGGTTTCGATTTAAAGCACACTTTCTCT
>NW_019269591.1:0-377 GCF_002738365.1 Cucurbita moschata
AAGCTAGACATGATCGATCTTGCTTGTGGAGTGATTCGAATCTCAAACAATGTTCTTGTCTTGAGATATTCGATCAACAAGGTAATCCGAATCTTATTCCCCTTGTATTGATTCCTTTATCTTATCATTTGGTATCAGAGCTTCAGGCTCAAGATCGGATATATGTTTCCTTTGCGTTTCTTCTCAATTTGATTTTTATTTATTTTCATCTTTTTAGTTTTTAATCGACCAAAAAGTTCAAAATTCAATNCAAAATTATCAAAAGATGTTTCAATTCATGCTACATTGAAGAAGAATAAAGTTTGATTGTTGTAAATTTTGGGTGGGTTATAATTTAGAGTAATTTAGAGTTATTGTATTTTAAGACTTTTTATTTA
>NW_019269591.1:596-1836 GCF_002738365.1 Cucurbita moschata
ATGATCAATCTTGCTTGTGGAGTGATTCGAATCTCAAACAAGTGTTTGAGATATTTGATCAACAAGAATCATTGAAGCTAGACATGATCGATCTTGCTTCTGGAGTGATTCGAATCTCAAACAAAGTGTTCTTGGCTTGAGATATTCGATCGACAAGGTAATCCGAATCTTATTCCCCTTGTATTGATTCCTTATCTTATCAGATTATGTCGAGCTTGAATGATTCTACACGCAATCTAAACTATATAGAATTGCAAAGAAACTTAGTCATTGGCTAAAGAAGAGCAGAAATGCTTCTTTTATATATATTTTCCAAGTCTGCTTACAAATACAACATACATGGCTTTATATAGCCTAAAAAGAAACTACTAAAGACATTCAAAGAGTTGTAACATTCATACTTAATGGCCATAATTAACTAATTGTAACCTAAAGTAAATTAAAAGTCTTAAAATACAATAATGAAATACAATAACTCTAAATTGTAACCCACCCAAAATTTATAACCATCAAACTTCATTCCTCTTCAACGTGGCATGAATTGCAACATCTTTTGATAATTTTGACAACATTTTCTTCACATATTCATTGAAGTATATTGTATGATTGATGTCTCTTGGTTCATATCATTCTCCACTTCTTCAAGAGGATTCATCTTCGAATCTATTTGTGAAACTTTGCTGCAAAAAATAAGATATGGAAATACAAATGACCTCACAACAATCTCTCACGTGTATACACTCAAGGATTTTTTTTAGGCCACTCTGTTTGCACTCATTTACACAAATGAAACTTTCAATCTCACCTCTCAAAATTTTGAATAGAGCAAAGATTGAATTTTGAACTCGGGGTCGATTAAAATCTAAAAAGATAAAAGTAAATATAAATCAAATTGAAAAAAAAATGCAAAAGAAACATATATCCGATCTTGAGCCTGAAGCTCTGATACCAAATGATAAGATAAGGAATCACTACAAGGGGAGTAAGATTCGGATTACCTTTATGATTGAATATCTCAAGGCAAGAACATTGTTTGAGATTCAAATCACTCCACAAGCAAGGTCGATCATGTCTAGCTTGAATGATTCTTGTTGATCAAATATCTCAAACACTTGTGATATGAACCAAGAGACATCAATCATACAATATGCTTCAATGAAGATTTGAAGAAAAGATTGTCAAAATTATCAAAAGATGTTTCAATTCATGCTACATTGAAGAAGAATAAAGTTTGATTGTT
>NW_019269592.1:0-1222 GCF_002738365.1 Cucurbita moschata
CACGGTCGACGTTTTTTAAAACTTTCGTTGCGAATGATTAGGCTTGATGATTTAAAATAGAATGTCGAAGAAACGGAGTGTAAAAAAAAGAAAAAGAGTGCTTAAAATCGAAACCCTAATCTGTGACTTTGAAGTACATGATAAAAAAAACCGAGTCACGGAAAACGTTTTTTGAAATTTCTTTGAGTAATGATCAGGCATAATGAATTATTATAGAATTTCTAAGATGAGGTGTGCATGAAACAATAAAAGAGTGCTTAAAATCGAAACCCTAATTCGGAAACCCTAATCTGTGACGTTTGAAGTACATGCTAAAAAGACCCAGTCACGTTTGACGTTTTTCAAAATTCCTGTCGATAATGATCAGGTATGTTGAATTAGAATATAATTTCGAAGAAACGGAGTGCATAGAGCAGTAAAAGAGAGATTAAAATCGAATCCTAATCTGGGACGTTTGAAGTACGTGCTAAAAAACTGAGTCACGGTCGACGTTTTTTGAAACTTTCGTTGCGAATGATTAGGCTTGATGATTTAAAATAGAATGTCGAAGAAACGGAGTGTAAAAAAAAGAAAAAGAGTGCTTAAAATCGAAACCCTAATTCGGAAACCCTAATCTGTGACGTTTGAAGTACATGATAAAAAAAAACCGAGTCACGGTCAACGTTTTTCGAAATTTCTGTGGGTAATGATCAGGCATAATGAATTACTATAGAATTTCTAAGATGAGGTGTGCATGAAACAATAAAAGAGTGCTTAAAATCGAAACCCTAATTCGGAAACCCTAATCTGTGACGTTTGAAGTACATGCTAAAAAGACCCAGTCACGTTTGACGTTTTTCAAAATTCCTGTCGATAATGATCAGGTATGTTGAATTAGAATATAATTTCGAAGAAACGGAGTGCATAGAGCAGTAAAAGAGAGATTAAAATCGAACCCTAATCTGGGACGTTTGAAGTACGTGCTAAAAAACTGAGTCACGGTCGACGTTTTTTGAAACTTTCGTTGCGAATGATTAGGCTTGATGATTTAAAATAGAATGTCGAAGAAACGGAGTGTAAAAAAAAGAAAAAGAGTGCTTAAAATCGAAACCCTATTTCGGAAACCCTAATCTGTGACGTTTGAAGTACATGATAAAAAAAACCGAGTCACGGAAAACGTTTTTTGAAATTTCTTTGGGTAATGATCAGGCATAATGAATTATTATAGAATTTCTAAGATGAG
>NW_019269592.1:1637-1833 GCF_002738365.1 Cucurbita moschata
AAAAGAGTGCTTAAAATCGAAACCCTAATTCGGAAACCCTAATCTGTGACGTTTGAAGTACATGCTAAAAAGACCCAGTCACGTTTGACGTTTTTCAAAATTCCTGTCGATAACGATCAGGCATGTTGAATTAGAATATAATTTCGAAGAAACGGAGTGCATAGAACAGTAAAAGAGAGATTAAAATCGAACCCTA
>NW_019269593.1:0-631 GCF_002738365.1 Cucurbita moschata
TGGCTACGTGAAAAACCTTTGTTTCTTTCGATGTTTTTCGACGAATATATAAGGAAACGCTCAAGTTTAAGAATATTACACATATAAATGTTTGAAATACGAATATTTTTCACTTTCGCTTCCGGGCAATTTTGCACTCAAAATCCAAAGGTGTTAACATAGGAACTTTTTTGCCCATTGAGACAGGTTCGTTAACTCGATCTGAAAAGATGTTTTCTCGTTTTAGTATCATACCATATCCACATAAGATTGTCCTAAGCTTAAAATATGGAAGAAAAAAAACATTTAATCGTGTCGAAAAGACTTCACAACCTCAACCCTTACGAAAAGACCCTCGTGGAGGCACCCGAATGGCTACGTGAAAAACCTTTGTTTCTTTCGATGTTTTTCGACGAATATATAAGGAAACGCTCAAGTTTAAGAATCTTACACATATAAATGGTTGAAATACGAATATTTTCCACTTTCGCTTCCGGGCCATTTTGCACTCAAAATCCAAAGGTTTTAACATAGGAACTTTTTTGCCCATTGAGACAGGGTTGTTAACTCGATCTGAAAAGATGTTTTCTTGTTTTAGTATCATACCATATCCACGTAAGATTGTCCTAAGCTTAAAATATGGAAGAAAAAA
>NW_019269593.1:1041-1829 GCF_002738365.1 Cucurbita moschata
TTTGCACTCAAAATCCAAAGGTGTTAACATAGGAACTTTTTTGCCCATTGAGACAGGTTCGTTAACTTGATCTGAAAAGATGTTTTCTCGTTTTAGTATCATACCATATCCACATAAGATTGTCCTAAGCTTAAAATATGGAAGAAAAAAAACATTTACTCGTGTCGAAAAGACTTCACAACCTCAACCCTTACGAAAAGACCCTCGTGGAGGCACCCGAATGGCTACGTGAAAAACCTTTGTTTCTTTCGATGTTTTTCGACGAATATATAAGGAAACGCTCAAGTTTAAGAATATTACACATATAAATGTTTGAAATACGAATATTTTTCACTTTCGCTTCCGGGCCATTTTGCACTCAAAATCCAAAGGTGTTAACATAGGAACTTTTTTGCCCATTGAGACAGGTTCGTTAACTCGATCTGAAAAGATGTTTTCTCGTTTTAGTATCATACCATATCCACATAAGATTGTCCTAAGCTTAAAATATGGAAGAAAAAAAACATTTACTCGTGTCGAATAGACTTCACAACCTCAACCCTTACGAAAAGACCCTCGTGGAGGTACCCGAATGGCTACGTGAAAAACCTTTGTTTCTTTCGATGTTTTTCGACGAATATATAAGGAAACGCTCAAGTTTAAAAATCTTACACATATAAACGGTTGAAATACGAATATTTTCCACTTTCGCTTCCGGGCCATTTTGCACTCAAAATCCAAAGGTGTTAACATAGGAACTTTTTTGCCCATTGAGACAGGTTCGTTAACTCGATCTGAAAAGATGTTTT
>NW_019269594.1:0-1319 GCF_002738365.1 Cucurbita moschata
TTGTTGAGCTATGGTTTATTTACTGAGTATGATAGTCTACTAATTCCCGCGGAGTTCCTGGCCAACGCGCTGTGTGCTAAGTCAGGGAGCATGAGTACTCCTGACCGTTGGTATATGAGATAAACAGCCGCCAGAGCAATTAGTAGACGGGCCGTATTTGACCGAGAGCGAGTCTTACATATGAGTCCGAAAATTCTAGATAAGCATATTGAGAGAGAGTCAGTAACCTAGCTGGAGGTAGCTGAGATACCTCATTAACGAACAGATGACCCTAGTAAGAGAACTAGGAGTCAGTGATGAATAAAACGTAAAAACACCTGGAAAGATTAGTTATGAACCCGTGAATGATAAGCTAGCTACTTACTGAATAATCTAATTACTCATCAGAATTATTATAACTTTTCTTTCCAGATGTAGATGCTGCAGGCCAGTCGAGGACGAGACCAGCGGGCTAGAGACTACTGGGAATCCATGTCTGGGTCTGTTATGTAATTATGTTTCCGTTGTCAAGAATTTACCTTAGTCGTTTTAAGTTTTTTTTGTTAAAGTACTGTTTTTTTAAATATTTTACTGGATGTTTTTTTTAGAAATACTTTGAATTTTATGATTGGATATCAGAGTATCTTAATATTGTCGATGTTAACTCCTGTTAATCGTTGACGATAAGCGGGTGTTACAATAACACAGCTAAATTGTTATAAATTATGTACTTTTGATTAAAATGTCAAATTCCCGGGTCGATATTGTTTTCTTTGGGGTTTTCTCTCAAGGTTTTAAAACGCTTCTATCAGAGGTTTTCACACCCTTGTAAAAATTATTTTGTTCACCATTCTGATCGATGTGAGATCTCTCGTAGAAAATATCATATCTAAGAGAGTAGGTTTTGACCTACACGATAGACAAGAAGGCAACATGCGAGTGGCGCCCATCAGACCACTTGAGAGACGTAATAAACAAAAAACCATGACGCGACCAATGTAAGACCGTGACGCTGATCATGTTGATTCGAAAAAGCTTATAAAATAAATTATTTTTATTGGGCGGCTATAAATTTTATTGATAATTCAATGGTAAATAGATAAGAAAATAAAAATAACGCGACCAGATTGCGTCAAGATTGAAAACCAACCCCTTTTGGTCGAAAAAAAAGATTCAGGCAAGGTAAGATTAAAAGCTAATGAGATTTTAAATTTAAAAACCGATTAAAAAAAAAAGTTAATTCCTTTTTGTATTCTTACCACATTTGAGTTTGGTTTATTTTTTTTTTATAAAATTACCCCGGTTTTTTCATAAATGAGGAAAATTATACCCACGGTCTG
>NW_019269594.1:1477-1829 GCF_002738365.1 Cucurbita moschata
GAAGATAAGGGAAGACCACCTGAACCAAGGGAACGAGAGAGACATAAACTCATCCTATCTATACCACATTGCGAGGACATCCTCAAATAATTTCGATCAAAGTGGAAGAAATTAATAAATAACTAGTGTATAGGTTCAATTCCTTAACAAATCTTAATACTGTAATTCATTAAAACTAATACCGCATATCAAATTTTAAAGAAAGAAAAAACAAACGCAAAAACGACAAATTAATATGATGTACTATAATATTATATTTGAACTTTCCAGTTTATGGATATATTGATTAGTTACATTCATTTAGGCAGCCAAGCGTGACAAATATCGTACAATTTGGTTTTATAGTCAAACA
>NW_019269595.1:0-1827 GCF_002738365.1 Cucurbita moschata
GTTACATTTACATAATGGCTAATTATGGTCATAAAGTGTGAATGTTACAACTTTTGGAATGTCTTTAATAGTTTCATTTTGAGGCTATATAAAGCCATGTATGTTGTATTTTTAAGGAGACTTGGAAAATACAGTAAAGAAGCATTTGTGCTTTTCTTTAGCCAATGGCTAAGTTTCTATGCAACTCTATGTAGTTTAGGTTGCATGTAGAATCATTCAAGCTCGACATGATCAATCTTGCTTGTGGAGTGATTCGAATCTCAATCAAGTGTTCTTGTCTTGAGATATTTGATCAACAAGAATCATTGAAGCTAGACATGATCGATCTTGCTTCTGGAGTGATTCGAATCTCAAACAAAGTGTTCTTGGCTTGAGATATTCGATCAACAAGGTAATCTGAATCTTATTCCCCTTGTATTGATTCCTTATCTTATCAACGTGACCTTCAAATCTTCAGTCTGACTCTCTCCCAACAGAGCTATCCCTGCTAATATTAAAAATGAAAATTCATAAGTAAAGGTATTTCCGATAATTCATTGAGATTTTAGAAAGGAATAATGACTAATTTTAGATTGAATAAGCAAGTTATGTTTTTAGATTGTATAGTCACATAATCAACTTGTATTAGGTGAGTTGAACAGGGATAAAACACGTGTGACCTTCAAATTTTCAGTCTAACAATCTCCCAACTAAGCTACTCTTGCTAACATTAAAAATGAATATTCATCAGTAAAGGTATTGGATACACTTTTGGAAATTCAACAAAATGCAATAGTATTAGACCGATATGCTAGATTTAAATCTCGCTTTTGGAAAATTCAACAAAAGGCATTGGGTACGCAGTTGTAGTACGACATTCCACCCATAAAAAGATGGTCAAACAGAAATGCTCAAGCAAATATTGGAAGACATGTTGAGGGTATATGTGATGGATTTTGGAGGAAGTTGGGATAAGTACCTACCCCTTATGAAATTCGCTTATAATAATACTTGCCAAGCCACCATACAAATGGCCACATACGAGGTTCTCTATGGATGAAGATTTCGATCCCCTATCCTTTGGGAAGAAGGGGGGCAAACGACAACTATTGGGCCAGAGCTGGTGCAAATTTCCAACGCCGCAGTCCAGAAGATTAAAGCTAAGATACAAACCGCACAAAACCAAGAGAAAAGCTATGCAGACCTAAGGCGCAAGGACATGGAATTGTAGGTAGGGGATCATATATTCCTAAAGGTAGCACCCAATGAGAGGGGTGCTCAGGTAGGGTGAAAAGGGGAAGCTAAGCCCTAGGTTTATCCGTCCCTTTGAGATATTAGAAAGGATTGGATCTGTGGCCTATAGAATCGGGCAATGCCCAAACTTGTTTACAGTACATAATATCTTTCATGTATCCTTACTATGGAAGTATACCCTAGATCGTTCGCACGTACTGACTCATGAAACTCTCTTCTTGAGAGATGACCTAACGTATAAAGAAGACCCGATTTAAATAATAGACAAGAAAGTCAAATGATTGAGAAACAAGGAAATCCAGCTTGTTAAGGTCCTATGGAAGAATCATAGAGTAGAAGAAGACACTTGGGAAACAGAAGGCAAATAAGAACCTTGTACCCTGACCTATTTTAGAATAAGCACTTTCGATGACTGAAAGTTTTCGAAGGAGAGGAGAATTTGCAACACTCAAGGTCTCCAATAAGAGAGTGTATAATCCCTACTAGGTTGTATCTAGAAGCAAAGAACAAGTAAAATTGAAAAAACATTGAGAAAATGGTACATTTTCTAATTTTTATAAACTTCTCGAATCATTAAATTTTTTATAGAATAAG
>NW_019269596.1:0-627 GCF_002738365.1 Cucurbita moschata
CCCTAATTTGGAAACCCTAAACTTGGACGTTTGAACTACGTATTTAAAAAACCGAGTCACGGTCGACGTTCTTCGAAACTTTTGTTTGGAATTATTACGCCTGATGATTTAGGATATAATTTCAAAGAAACACAGTGCATAAAACAGAGAAAGTGTGCTTTAAATCGAAACCCTAATTTGGAAACCCTAAACTTGGACGTTTGAACTACGTATTTAAAAAACCGAGTCACGGTCGACGTTCTTCGAAACTTTTGTTTGGAATTATTACGCCTGATGATTTAGGATATAATTTCAAAGTAACACAGTGCATAAAACAGAGAAAGTGTGCTTTAAATCGAAACCCTAATTTGGAAACCCTAAACTTGGACGTTTGAACTACGTATTTAAAAAACCGAATCACTGTCGACGTTCTTCGAAACTTTTGTTTGGAATTATTACGCCTGATGATTTAGGATATAATTTCAAAGAAACACAGTGCATAAAACAGAGAACGTGTGCTTTAAATCGAAACCCTAATTTGGAAACCCTAAACTTGCTCGTTTGAACTACGTATTTAAAAAACCGAGTCACGATCGACGTTCTTCGAAACTTTTGTTTGGAATTATTACACCTGATGATTTAGGATAT
>NW_019269596.1:973-1825 GCF_002738365.1 Cucurbita moschata
CTAATTTGGAAACCCTAAACTTGGACGTTTGAACTACGTATTTAAAAAACCGAGTCAGGGTCGACGTTCTTCGAAACTTTTTTTTGGAATGATTACGCCTGATGATTTAGGATATAATTTCCAAGAAGCACAGTGCATAAATCAGAGAAAGTGTGCTTTAAATCGAAACCCTAATTTGGAAACCCTAAACTTGGACGTTTGAATTACGTATTTAAAAAACCGAGTCACGGTCGACGTTCTTCGAAACTTTTGTTTGGAATGATTACGCCTGATGATTTAGGATATAATTTCCAAGAAACACAGTGCATAAAACAGAGAATGTGTGCTTTAAATCCAAACCCTAATTTTGAAACCCTAAACTTGCTCGTTTGAACTACGTATTTAAAAAATCGAGTCACGATCGACGTTCTTCGAAACTTTTGTTTGGAATTATTACGCCTGATGATTTAGGATAAAATTTCAAAGAAAACACAGTGCATAAAACAGAGAAAGTGTGCTTTAAATCGAAACCCTAATTTGAAAACCCTAAACTTGGACGTTTGAACTACGTATTTAAAAAACCGAGTCACGGTCGACGTTCTTCGAAACTTTTGTTTGGAATGATTACGCCTGATGATTTAGGATATAATTTCCAAGAAACACAGTGCATAAATCAGAGAAAGTGTGCTTTAAATCGAAACCCTAATTTGGAAACCTTAAACTTGGACGTTTGAACTACGTATTTAAAAAACCGAGTCACGGTCGACGTTCTTCGAAACTTTTGTTTGGAATGATTAGGCATGATGATTTATGATCTAATTTCAAAGAAACACAGTGCATAAAACAAAGAAAGTGTGCTTGAAATCGAAACCC
>NW_019269597.1:0-1823 GCF_002738365.1 Cucurbita moschata
TGGCCTTAGCTGACATTTTTCCTAAATTCGAGTACATTTGAATTCCTCCTCAAAGTTGCTACAAGTATCGTTGAAATATTTACCGTTAGAAATATTAGTTGTTAACGAAAAGAGATGGAAGTTCTAATAGGAAACAATTTCCAACAATACTTGTAGCAACTTTGGGGGAGAAATTAAAACAAACTTGAGTTTAGGAAAAACGCAGCTAAGGCCAACCAAGTAAGTGACCTTACTATCGGCTCGATCAGAACACTGACCTTACGTATGACGACTCGTGCCCAGTGGTCCTTGCACGTGTCATTTATGCTTTATATTATATGATGATGTGACTATGTTATATGATGATGTGACTGTTGTATGATGATGAGACTATATTATACGAATGATGTTATATGATGACATATTTGATGATGACATGATAATGATGATGCATGATAACACGACAATGTAAGATGTTTGATGATGAGATGACTTAATATGATGTTATTGCATAGTAAGATTATGTGCATATATATTAAATGATATGATACAATATGACGACGAGTTTTCTAAGACACAATCATAATTGATGTTAATGACGAGGAAAGTATGAAAGCCAACGCATGCACGTTGCCCAATATGATGTGTATAGGATTGTGTCCTAAGGATGATTTAAAGATGAAAAACCATAGGGACCTCATGCATTTTGTGTGTTTATACACATTGGGTTATTTCTCCATTTATGATGACTAGTACGAACGCGTACACTATGATGATGATGATCATTCTTCACATAACACTCGGGGGCTTGCTAACCTCAAGACATCCAGCCACGAACAACTAGCCCGACTATCATGGGTTGAAGGGAGTGCGAAACACTTGGGAATTCACGCTTGCAAGTGTGGTCGTGTGTGAGGAAGTACTACACATCCAATTTTGTCTTGACTGGAGGCCAATCATATGATAGTTTTAATGTTAGATCCCTAATCATGAGTTGCATGTGGTTTCACTTCCAAACCCAATAGTGGGATCACTTATGGAATATTTTTAAAGTACTCAACCCATGTGCTACTTCTAGTTTAGATAAAGGCAAGACCTCCCTTTACGGTTGAGTGCCGGCTCTTTTTTTTTTTAAATTTATTACAAGATAGCTTGGTCAAGACTACTCCAATGAATTTAACATGCAAATCTAAACATAAAAAATGCAAAGGAACATACTCATTTGTTAAGAAGTATAATCAGCAACTTTTATTATGATATCAAAAAATCTTCATCCTATAGTAAAACTTTGAAGGATTATGTAACGACCCTAAATTAACACATACTCAAAGTCGCTACTAACGTCTCATGCTCATCTATAATGCGGAAATATAACTTTTACATGAACATAATTGATAACATAAACTTCAAAAAAAAAAAACGTTTAAAACAACTTCTTCTCTGGAAAACACAGTCATCGTCTTACGTGTTTAAATATGAAATACTGAAATTTAGAGAAAACAAAAACAAATACAAAATAATTTAAAACAATGAAATGCAAAACAACCTATTCTAACTTAAGACTAGAAATTTAAATATGAATCTACCCTATGCACGTGCCACAGTCTCTGCTTGCGATGCCGCCGTCCTTCGTACCAGTGCGCCTAGCCTTTACCTGAAAAATGATGTGGCACACGGCCTGAGTATTTCAAAGAATACTCAGTAAGTGGCCTCACTATAGGGGCCATGCAAATGCAAACACATGCAATCATGATTTAGGGACCTATCTCTAATCATCTTAGGGGTGGCCTCCAGTCTCGGATAAATTGGATGTGTAGTACTTCCCTACACACGACTCACACGTG
>NW_019269598.1:0-1820 GCF_002738365.1 Cucurbita moschata
TGTACAAAAATTTTAAAGAAAATTTAATTAACAAAACTATTAAAATCTATTCGAGAGTCAAATTTAGTTTTAGAAAAAGAAGGGAATAATCTTGTTTCAAACAAAAAAAAATTTTGCTAGATAGAAGTAAATTTTGTTGTGGTTTGATTTTAAAATTCTACCTATAAAAGAAGTTGAAAACTCCTTGGGAGATTACCTATGGGAGAGTTTCTAACAAAGTCTCTCTTCTCTCCTCTGTCTTCTCAAACTGATACTAATCCAACCAATCATTTGCATGGACTCAAAAGTTCAATCACCTATAAAAGAAGTTGAAACAAGGATACTACGACATCTAGCTTTGCAAAATCCAGCGTTGTTGGCGCTTATTAAATCGCTGCCAAAATAAAGTTTAACAAGTGGTTCTATGGTGTAGTGGTTAGCACTTTCGACTTTGAATCTAACGACCTGTGTTTAATTTCCGATAGGTAATCCACCAATTTATACAAAATTAGTCAATATCTGATTCGGTAGGGTCACTTTTGGACCGATAATCTGTAGAAGGGGTCACTAAGGTTAAGATCATATAAAATGGGTCCATAGCTCAATGTTAGAGCATTTGATTGCAGATCAAGAGGTCACCAATTCGAACCTAGTTGGGCCCTTATATCTTGGATAGAAATTTGTTACACTTTTTGGACCGACACTATGTCTAAGGGGTCACTAAGGTTAAAATCCTACAAAATGGATCCATGGCTCTGTGGTAGAGAATTTTACCGGTCACCCGTTTGAACTTGGTTAGGCCCTTTTATTTTTTACCGACACTTTTTACACTTTTACACTTTTTACAATATGTGATAAGATAAGGAATAACCTACAAGGGGAATAAGATTTGGATTATCTTGTTGATTGAATATCTTAAAGCAAGAACATTGTTTGAGATTCGGATCACTCCACAAGCAAGATTGATCATGTCTAGTTTGAATGATTCTTGTTAATCAAATATCTGAAAGCAAGAACACTTGATTGAGATTCGAATCACTCCACAAGCAAGATTGATCATGTCGAGCTTGAATGATTCTACATGCAACCTAAACTACATCGAATTGCAAAGAAACTTAGCCATTGGCTAAAGAAAGCACAAATGCTCCTTTTACTATATTTTTCTAAGTCTCCTTACAAATACAACATACATGGCTTTATATAGCCTCAAAATGAAACTACTAAAGGCATTCCAAAAGTTGTAACATTCATACTTAATGGCAATAATTAACCATTATGTAATTGTAACTAAAGTAAATTAAAAGTCTTAAAATACATTAATGAAATACAATAATTCTAAATTACTCTAAATTGTAATCCACCCAAAATTTACAATATGAAACTTCATCATTTTTCAATGTGGCATGAATTGAAATATCTTTTGATAATTTCAACAATATTTTCTTCACATCTTCATTGAAGCATATTGAATGATTGATGTCTCTTGGTTCATATCACTATGTCTAAGGGGTCACTAAGGTTGAAATCATGCAAAATGGGTCCATAGCTCAATGGTAGAGCATTTGAGAAGTCTTATTAGATACTTCTAAGCATTTAGAGATCAACTAGACACAAAGCTAAACATTCTAAAAAAAATTAGGGGTTAAACTTTTAAGTTAACGTAATTTAAGAAACTTATTATTTTTATATTCTCAAGAGTTTAATTGAGCTAGGTCGATGCAATCTAGTCGACCCAAGAATTGAACCGAACCAAACCAACTAGTTAGTAACATGATTTAGTGGAAGCATTTTCACCCAAAGTAGAAGCAATAATGGAGGGTTTGAAATAATATAGTTTTCAC
>NW_019269599.1:0-1257 GCF_002738365.1 Cucurbita moschata
CTAATTCTGAAGAAGAAAAAAATCATAAGTGAAGGTATTTCTGCTAATTCATTATATTTTAAAAAGGAATAATCACTAATTTTAGATTAAATAAAGTTATGCAACTTAATCAACTTATGCAACCAATGAGGTATTTACGCTAATTCATACTAATTTTTTTATTGAATAGTCAGCTTATGCGAATGGAAAAAAGTGCGGTAGTCAGCTTATGCGAATGGAAAAAAGTGCGGTGAACGTGGAGATTAAACACGTGACCTTCAAATCTTTAGTTTAACACTCTCCCAACTAAGCTATCCCTGCTAACATTAAAAATAAAAATTCATAAGTAAAGCTATTTCCACTAATTAAGAAATAATAATCAACTAAACTATAAGGTGCCATGAACCAACCAAGTGCGGTGAACGTGGATTGAACACGTGACCTTCAGATCTTCAGTCTGACGCTCTCCCAACTGAGCTATCCCCGCAATCATCAAAAATGAAAATTCATCAGTAAAGATATTTTCGCTGATTCAAAAGAAATAATGACTAATTTTTTATTGAATAGTCAGGTTATGCAAATAGAAACAGGTGCGGTGAACGTGGAGATTGAACAAGTGACCTTCAAATCTTAAATCTGACGCTCTCCAAACTGAGGTATCCTCGCTAACATTAAAAATGAATGTTTTTAAGTAAAGATATTTCCGCAAATTAATTGAAATTTTAGAAAGAAATGATCACTAATTTTAGATTGAATAGTCAAATTGTTGTGCAACGTGAACCATGTGTGGTTAACATGGATCGAGCACGAGACCTTCAGATCTTCAATCTAACGCTCTCTCAACTGAGCTATCCATACTAACATTAAAAATGAAAATTCATCAATAAAGGTATTTTCGCTAATTCATTGAAATTTTAAATAGAAATAATCGCTAATTTTTAATAAGATATTCAAGTTATCCAACTTGTATAAGGTGCGGTGAACTAGAACACGTTAGGTATTTCGAATAATTCATTGAGATTTCAGAAAGGAATAATGATTAATTTTAGATTGAATAGTCGAGTTATGCAACTAGAATTAGGTGCGGTGAACGTGGAGATCAAACACGTGACCTTCAAATCTTTAGCCTGACGCTCTCCCAAAAGAGCTATCCCCGCTAATATTAAAAATGATAATTCATAATTAAAGGTATTTCCATTAATTCATTATGTATAAAAAAGAAATAATCACTAATTTTAGATTGAATAAGCAAGTTATGTTTTTAGATTGTATAGTCAG
>NW_019269599.1:1587-1820 GCF_002738365.1 Cucurbita moschata
AGATGGTCAAACAGAAATGCTCAAGCAAATATTGGAAGACATGTTGAGGGTATATGAGATGGATTTTGCAGGAAGTTGGGATAAGTACCTACCCCTTATGAAATTGGCTTATAATAATACTTGCCGAGCCACCATACAAATGGCCACATACGAGGTTCTCTATGGACGAAGATTTCGATCCCCTATCTTTTGGGAAGGAGGGGGGCAAACGACAATTATTAGGTCAGAGCTGG
>NW_019269600.1:0-1247 GCF_002738365.1 Cucurbita moschata
ATATCCTAAATCATCAGGCGTAATAATTCTAAACAAAAGTTTCGAAGAACGTCGACCGTGACTCGGTTTTTTAAATACGTAGTTCAAACGTCCAAGTTTAGGGTTTCCAAATTAGGGTTTAGATTTAGAGCACACTTTCTCTGTTTTATGCACTTGTTTTCTTTGAAATTATATACTAAATCATCAGGCGTAATCATTCCAAACAAAAGTTTCAAAGAACGTCGACCGTGACTCGGTTTTTTAAATACGTAGTTCAAACGTCCAAGTTTAGGGTTTCCAAATTAGGGTTTCGATTTAAAGCACACTTTCTCTGTTTTATGCACATTGTTTTCTTTGAAATTATATCCTAAATCATAAGGCCTAATCATTCCAAACAAAAGTTTCGAAGAACGTCGACCGTGACTCGGTTTTTTAAATACGTAGTTCAAACGTCCAATTTTAGGGTTTCCAAATTAGGGTTTAGATGTAAAGCACACTTTCTCTGTTTTATGCACTGTGTTTCTTTGAAATTATATCCTAAATCATAAGGCCTAATCATTCCAAACAAAAGTTTCGAAGAACGTCGACCGTGACTCGGTTTTTTAAATACGTAGTTCAAACGTCCAAGTTTAGGGTTTCCAAATTAGGGTTTCGATTTAAAGCACACTTTCTCTGTTTTATGCACTGTGTTTCTTTGAAATTATATCCTAAATCATAAGGCCTAATCATTCCAAACAAAAGTTTCGAAGAACGTCGACCGTGACTCGGTTTTTTAAATACGTAGTTCAAACGTCCAAGTTTAGGGTTTCCAAATTAGGGTTTAGATTTAAAGCACACATTCTCTGTTTTATGCACTGTGTTTCTTTGAAATTATATCCTAAATCATCAGGCGTAATAATTCCAAACAAAAGTTTCGAAGAACGTCGACCGTGACTCGGTTTTTTAAAAACGTAGTTCAAACGAGCAAGTTTAGGGTTTTCAAATTAGGGTTTCGATTTCAAGCACACTATATCTTTTTTATGCACTGTGTTTCTTTGAAATTATATCCTAAATCATCAGGCGTAATAATTCCAAACAAAAGTTTTGAAGAACGTCGACCGTGACTCGGTTTTTTAAATACGTAGTTCAAACGTCCAATATTAGGGTTTCCAAATTAGGGTTTCGATTTCAAGCACACTATATCTGTTTTATGCACTGTGTTTCTTTGAAATTATATCCTAAATCATCAGGCGTAATCAATCCAAACAAAAGTTTCGAAGAACGTCGAC
>NW_019269600.1:1611-1820 GCF_002738365.1 Cucurbita moschata
GTGACTCGGTTTTTTAAATACGTAGTTCAAACGTCCAAGTTTAGGGTTTCCAAATTAGGGTTTCGATTTCAAGCACACTATCTCTGTTTTATGCACTGTGTTTCTTTGAAATTATATCCTAAATCATCAGGCGTAATCAATCCAAACAAAAGTTTCGAAGAACGTCGACCGTGACTCGGTTTTTGAAATACGTAGTTCAAACGTCCAAG
>NW_019269601.1:0-1644 GCF_002738365.1 Cucurbita moschata
GAAACTTTTGTTTGGAATGATTAGGCCTGATGATTTAGAATATAATATCAAAGAAACATAGTGCATAAAACAGAGAAGTTGTGCTTTGAGACGAAACCCTAAACTGGGACGTTTGTACTACGTACTCAAAAAACTGAGTCACGGTCGACGTTCTTCGAAACTTTTGTTTGGAATGATTAGGCCGGATGATTTAGGATATAATTTCAAAGAAACATAGTGCATAAAACAAAGAAATTGTGCTTTGAGACGAAACTCTAATTTAGAAACCCTAAACTGGGATGTTTGAACTACGTACTCAAAAAACTGAGTCACGGTCGACGTTCTTCGAAACTTTTGTTTGGAATGATTAGGCCGGATGATTTAGGATATAATTTCAAAGAAACATAGTGCATAAAACAGAGAAAGTGTGCTTTGAGACGAAACCCTAATTCGAAAACCCTAAACTGGGATGTTTGAACTACGTACTCAAAAAACTAAGTCACGGTTGACGTTCTTCGAAACTTTTGTTTGGAATGATTAGTCCTGATGATTTAGAATATAATTTCAAAGAAACGTAGTGCATAAAACAAAGAAATTGTGCTTTGAGACGAAACTCTAATTTAGAAACCCTAAACTGGGACGTTTGTACTACGTACTCAAAAAGCCGAGTCACGGTCGACGTACTTCGAAACTTTTATTTATAATGATTTGGCCTGATGATTTAGGATATAGTTTCAAAGAAACATAGTGCATAAAACTGAGAAATTGTGCTTTAGGACGAAACCCTAATTCGGAAACCCTAAACTGGGACATTTGTACTACGTACTCAAAAAACCGAGTCACGGTCGACGTTCTTCGAAATTTTGTTTGGAATGATTAGGCCTGATGATTAAGAATATAATATCAAAGAAACATAGTGCATAAAACAGAGAAATTGTGCTTTGAGACAAAACCCTAAACTGGGACGTTTGTACTACGTACTCAAAAAACCGAGTCACGGTCGATGTTCTTCGAAACTTTTGTTTGGAATGATTAGGCCTGATGATTTAGGATATAATTTAAAAGAAACATAGTGCATAAAACAGAGAAAGTGTGCTTTAAATCGAAACCCTAATTCGGAAACCCTAAACTGGGACGTTCGAACTACGTACTCAAAAAACTGAGTCACGGTCGACGTTCTTCGAAACTTTTGTTTGGAATGATTAGGCCTGATTATTTAGGATAAAATTTCAAAGAAACATAGTGCATAAAACAGAGAAAGTGTCCTTTAAATCGAAACCCTAATTCGGAAACCCTAAACTGGGACGTTTGACTACGTACTCAAAAAACTGAGTCACGGTCGACGTTCTTCGAAACTTTTGATTGCAATGATTAGGCTTGATGATTTAGGATATAATTTCAAAGAAACATAGTGCATAAAACAGAGAAAGTGTGCTTTAAATCGGAACCCTAATTCGGAAACCCTAAACTGGGATGTTTGAACTACGTACTCAAAAAACCGAGTCAGGGTCGACGTTCTACGAATCTTTTGTTTGGAATGATTAGGCCTGATGATTTAGGATATAATTTCAAAGAAACATAGTGCATAAAAGAGAGAAATTGTGATTTAGGACGAAACCGTAATTCGGAAATACTAAATTGGTACGTTTGAACTACGTACTCAAA
>NW_019269601.1:1665-1818 GCF_002738365.1 Cucurbita moschata
TCAAAAAACCGAGTCACGGTCGACGTTCTTCGAAACTTTTGTTTGGAATGATTAGGCCTGATGATTTAAAATATAATATCAAAGAAACATAGTGCATAAAACAGAGAAATTGTGCTTTGAGACGAAACCCTAAACTGGGACGTTTGTACTACG
>NW_019269602.1:0-1813 GCF_002738365.1 Cucurbita moschata
AGATTACAACACAGAATACTCTTGTTTTATATTTTTTGGGATGAAAACCTAAGTAGGGTGGAGGGTATTTAGAAGGGAGGTCACACAATTTATTCCTGAAATATCTCAATCTTTTTCCTAAAATATCTCTAAAAAAAATATTTTGTATATTTATTCCTAAAATAGCTGAATCATTTTAGACAGTATCTTTACTCCTAACCTACCTAAATCATTTTTCTAAAATATATATATAAGCTCTCATTTTAGACAGTATCTTTACTCCTAACCTACCTAAATCATTTTTCTAAAATATATATATAAGCTCATACAATTATTGGGCTAGTGACTCCTAACCTACCTAAATCATTTTTCTAAAATATATATATAAGCTCATACAATTATTGGGCTAGTGATGATATTTTAACACTGCCCCTCAACACTTGTCTTCATTCGTTGCACCATGTTGATCTGACCTAGTGATGATATTTTAACACTGCCCCTCAACACTTGTCTTCATTCGTTGCACCATGTTGATCTGACAGCGAAAGCTCTCACGTTTGCCCGTATTAAGCCCTTTTGTAAACACGTTGCACCATGTTGATCTGACAGCGAAAGCTCTCACGTTTGCCCGTATTAAGCCCTTTTGTAAACATGTCTGCTACTTGGTCACCTGTCTTGATCTGTCGCATCTCGACTTCTTCCTTCAAGACTTTCTCTCTAATGAGATGTTAGTGTACCTCTACATGCTTTGTTCTAGCATGCAACACCGGATTTTCTGCTAGGCGAATCGCAGATTGATTGTCGGAATGAAGTGATATTAGATAGTCTATTTTTTGGTGCAAATCTTTCATCAAGAGGTTCAGCCATGTACTTTCCTGAGCTGCTCCAGTTGCTGCTCTATACTCTACTTCAGTAGTTGACAATGATACTGTTGGTTGCCTTTTGGTACACCAAGAAATTGTTCCCGAACCAAACTTGAACACATGCCTAGTGGTTGATCTCCGAGTATCATGGTCTCCTGCATAGTCAACATCACAATATCCAACTAACTTGCAGTCTTTGCTTCTTTTGTGCAGAAGACCATAGTCAATTGTACCTTTGACATATATCAAGATCCATTGAGCAAAATGAGGCTTCTTTGGACTTTGCATGTACCGACTCATGACTCCAACTGCATAATAAATATCAAGCCAAGTTAAAGTTAGGTAGATAAGACTACCTACTATGCTGCAGGAATTGTCAGCAGATATCAGTCCAATCCGGGACATGCTCATTGGACTGTCGTTAAAAATATCCTCAAGTATCTTAGAAGAACGAGGGACTATATGCTAAAGTACGGCACAAAGGATCTAATCCTTATAGAGTACACTGACTTAGATTTTCAAACCAATATAGATTCGAGGAAATCGACATCGGGATCTGTTTTCACTCTGAACGGAGGAGAAATAACATGTAAAAGCATAAATCAAGGTTGCATTGTTGATTCCACCATGGAGGCTGAGTATGTTGCTGCTTGTGAAGCAGCGAAAGAATCAGTATGGCTTAGGAAGTTCTTAATTGATTTGAAAGTCGTTCCAAATATGCATCTGCCTATCACTCTTTATTGTGATAACAGTGGAGCAGTTGCAAATTCCAAAGAACCAAGAAGCCATAAGCGAGGAAAACATATTGAGCGCAAATATCATCTCATAAGGGAGATAGTGCAAGAAGGAGATGTGATCGTCACACAGATAGCTTCAGGGCACAACATTGCTGATCCATTTACAAAGCCCCTCGCTGCTAAAGTGTTTGAAGGGCACATAGTGAGTCTAGGACTAAGAGTTATGTAATCTAG
>NW_019269603.1:0-1812 GCF_002738365.1 Cucurbita moschata
CCCAGATTAGGGTTTGATTTTAATCTCTCTTTTACTGTTCTATGCACTCCGTTTCTTCGAAATTATATTCTCTTTCAACATGCCTGATCATTATCGACAGGAATTTTGAAAAACGTCAAACGTGACTAGGTCTTTTTAGCATGTACTTCAAACGTCACAGATTAGGGTTTCCGAATTAGGGTTTCGATTTTAAGCACTCTTTTATTGTTTCATGCACACCTCTTCTTAGAAATTCTATAATAATTCATTATGCCTGATCATTACCCACAGAAATATCGAAAAACGTTGACCGTGACTCGGTTTTTTTTTATCATGTACTTCAAACGTCACAGATTAGGTTTCCGAATTTAGGGTTTCGAATTAAATCACTCTTTTACTGATTTTTACACTCCGTTTCTTCGACATTCTATTTTAAATCATCAAGCCTAATCATTCGCAACGAAAGTTTCAAAAAACGTCGATCGTGACTCAGTTTTTTTAGCACGTACTTCAAACGTCCCAGATTAGGGTTTGATTTTAATCTCTCTTTTACTGTTCTATGCACTCCGTTTCTTCGAAATTATATAATCTTTCAACATGCCTAATCATTATCGACAGGAATTTTGAAAAACGTCAAACGTGACTGGGTCTTTTTAGCATGTACTTCAAACGTCACAGATTAGGGTTTCCGAATTAGGGTTTCGATTTTAAGCACTCTTTTATTGTTAAATGCACACCTCTTCTTAGAAATTCTATAATAATTCATTATGCCTGATCATTACCCACAAAAATTTCGAAAAACGTTGACCGTGACTCGGTTTTTCGATATCATGTACTTCAAACGTCACAGATTAGGGTTTCCGAATTAGGGTTTCGATTTTAAGCACTATTTTTCAATTTTTTACACTCCGTTTCTTCGACATTCTATTTTAAATCATCAAGCCTAATCATTCGCAACGAAAGTTTCAAAAAACGTCGACCGTGACTCAGTTTTTTTAGCACTTACTTCAAACGTCCCAGATTAGAGTTTGATTTTAATCTCTCTTTTACTATTCTATGCACTCCGTTTCTTCGAAATTCTATTCTAATTCAACATGCCTAATCATTATCGACAGGAATTTTGAAAAACGTCAAAACGTGACTGGGTCTTTTTAGCATGTACTTCAAACGTCACAGATTAGGGTTTCCGAATTAGGGTTTCGATTTTAAGCACTCTTTTACTGTTTTTTACACTCCGTTTCTTCGACATTCTATTTTAAATCATCAAGCCTAATCATTCGCAACGAAAGTTTCAAAAAACGTCGATCGTGACTCAGTTTTTTTAGCACGTACTTCAAACGTCCCAGATTAGGGTTTGATTTTAATCTCTCTTTTACTGTTCTATGCACTCCGTTTCTTCGAAATTATATTCTAATTCAACATGCCTGATCATTATCGACAGGAATTTTGAAAAACGTCAAAACGTGACTGGGTCTTTTTGCATGTACTTCAAACGTCACAGATTAGGGTTTCCGAATTAGGGTTTCGATTTTAAGCACTCTTTTATTGTTTCATGCACACCTCATCTTAGAAATTCTATAATAATTCATTATGCCTGATCATTACCCACAGAAATTTCGAAAAACGTTGACCGTGACTCGGTTTTTTTTTATCATGTACTTCAAACGTCACAGATTAAGGTTTCCGAATTTAGGGTTTCGAATTATAGCACTCTTTTACTGATTTTTACACTCCGTTTCTTCGACATTCTATTTTAAATCATCAAGCCTAATCATTCGCAACGAAAGTTTCAAAAAACGTCGATCGTGACAAAGTTTTTTTAGCACGTACTTC
>NW_019269604.1:0-1812 GCF_002738365.1 Cucurbita moschata
TTCTTCGAAACTTTTGTTTGGAATGATTAGGCATGATGATTTTGGATATAATTTCAAAGAAACACAGTGCATAAAACAGAGAAAGTGTGCTTTAAATCGAAACCCTAATTTGGAAACCCTAAACTCTAACGTGTGAACGACGTGTTTAAAAAACCGAGTCACGGTCGACGTTCTTCGAAACTTTTGTTTGGAATGCTTAGGCCTGATGATTTAGGATATAATTTCAAAGAAACACAGTGCATAAAACAGAGAAAGTGTGCTTTAAATCGAAACCCTAATTTGGAAACCCTAAACTCTAACGTGTGAACGACGTGTTTAAAAAACCGAGTCACGGTCGACGTTCTTCGAAACTTTTGTTTGGAATGATTACGCCTGATGATTTAGGATATAATTCCAAAGAAACACAGTGCATGAAACAGAGAAAGTGTGCTTTAACTCGAAACCTTAATTTGGTAACCCTAAACTAGGGCGTTTGAACTACGTGTTTAAAAAACCGAGTCACGGTCGACGTTCTTCGAAACTTTTGTTTGGAATGATTACACCTGATGATTTAGGATATAATTTCAAAGAAACACAGTGCATAAAACAGAGAAAGTGTGCTTTAAATCGAAACCCTAATTTGGAAACCCTAAACTGGGACGTTTGAACTACGTATTTCAAAAACCGAATCACGGTCGACGTTTTTCGAAACTTTTGTTTGGAATGATTAGGCATGATGATTTTGGATATAATTTCAAAGAAACACAGTGCATAAAACAGAGAAAGTGTGCTTTAAATCGAAACCTTAATTTGGTAACCCTAAACTCTGACGTGTGAACTACGTATTTAAAAAACCGAGTCACGGTCGACGTTCTTCGAAACTTTTGTTTGGAATGCTTAGGCTTGATGATTTAGGATATAATTTCAAAGAAACACAGTGCATAAAACAGCGAAAGTGTGTTCTTAGTCGAATCCCTAATTTGGAAACCCTAAACTCTGACGTGTGAACTACGTATTTAAAAAACCGAGTCACGGTCGACGTTCTTCGAAACTTTTGTTTGGAATGCTTAGGCCTGATGATTTAGGATATAATTCCAAAGAAACACAGTGCATAAAACAGAGAAAGTGTGCTTTAAATCGAAACCTTAATTTGGTAACCCTAAACTCTGACGTGTGAACTACGTATTTAAAAAATCGAGTCACGGTCGACGGTCTTCGAAACTTTTGTTTGGAATGCTTAGGCTTGATGATTTAGGATATAATTTCAAAGAAACACAGTGCATAAAACAGAGAAAGTGTGCTTTAAATCGAAACCCTAATTTGGAAACCCTAAACTCTGACGTGTGAACTACGTATTTTAAAAATCGAGTCACGGTCGACGTTCTTCGAAACTTTTGTTTGGAATGATTACGCCTGATGATTTAGGATATAATTCCAAAGAAACACAGTGCATAAAACAGAGAAAGTGTGTTTTAAATCGAAACCTTAATTTGGAAACCCTAAACTATTACGTTTGAACTACGTGTTTAAAAAACCGAGTCACGGTCGACGTTCTTCGAAACTTTTGTTTGGAATGATTAGGCATGATGATTTTGGATATAATTTCAAAGAAACACAGTGCATAAAACAGAGAAAGTGTGTTCTAAGTCGAAACCCTAATTTGGAAACCCTAAACTGGGACGTTTGAACTACATATTTAAAAAACCGAGTCACGATCGACGTTCTTCGAAACTTTTGTTTGGAATGATTACGCCTGATGATTTAGGATATAATTCCAAAGAAACACAGTGCATGAAACAGAGAAAGTGTGCTTTAACTCGAAACCTTAATTTG
>NW_019269605.1:0-1810 GCF_002738365.1 Cucurbita moschata
ATCCAAACAAAAGTTTCGAAGAACGTCGACCGTGACTCGGTTTTTTAAATACGTAGTTCAAACGTCCAAGTTTAGGGTTTCCAAATTAGGGTTTCGATTTAAAGCACACTTTCTCCGTTTTATGCACATTGTTCCTTGGAAATTATAACCTAAATCATAAGGCCTAATCATTCCAAACAAAAGTTTCGAAGAACGTCGACCGTGACTCGGTTTTTTAAATACGTAGTTCAAACGTCCAAGTTTAGGGTTTCCAAATTAGGGTTTCGATTTCAAGCACACTATATCTGTTTTATGCACTGTGTTTCTTTGAAATTATATCCTAAATCATCAGGCGTAATAATTCCAAACAAAAGTTTCGAAGAACGTCGACCGTGACTCGGTTTTTTAAATACGTAGTTCAAACGTTCAAGTTTAGGGTTTTCAAATTAGGGTTTCGATTTCAAGCACACTATATCTGTTTTATGCACTGTGTTTCTTTGTAATTATATCCTAAATCATCAGGCGTAATAATTCCAAACAAAAGTTTCGAAGACCGTCGACCGTGACTCGGGTTTTTTAAATACGTAGTTCAAACGTCCAAGTTTAGGGTTTCCAAATTAGGGTTTCGATTTCAAGCACACTATATCTGTTTTATGCACTGTGTTTCTTTGAAATTATATCCTAAATCATCAGGCGTAATCATTCCAAACAAAAGTTTCGAAGAACGTCGACCGTGACTCGGTTTTTTAAATACGTAGTTCAAACGTTCAAGTTTAGGGTTTTCAAATTAGGGTTTCGATTTAAAGCACACTTTCTCTGATTTATGCACATTGTTTCTTTGAAATTATATCCTAAATCATAAGGCCTAAGTATTCCAAACAAAAGTTTCGAAGAACGTCGACCGTGACTCGGTTTCTTAAATACGTAGTTCAAACGTCCAAGTTTAGGGTTTCCAAATTAGGGTTTCGATTTAAAGCACACTTTCTCTGTTTTATGCACTGTGTTTCTTTGAAATTATATCCTAACTCATCAGGCATAATAATTCCAAACAAAAGTTTCGAAGAACGTCGACCGTGACTCGGTTTTTTAAATACGTAGTTCAAACGTCCAAGTTTAGGGTTTCCAAATTAGGGTTTCGATTTCAAGCACACTATATCTGTTTTATGCACTGTGTTTCTTTGAAATTATATCCTAAATCATCAGGCGTAATCATTCCAAACAAAAGTTTCGAAGAACGTCGACCGTGACTCGGGTTTTTTAAATACGTAGTTCAAACGTCCAAGTTTAGGGTTTCCAAATTAGGGTTTCGATTTCAAGCACACTATATCTGTTTTATGCACTGTGTTTCTTTGAAATTATATCCTAACTCATCAGGCATAATAATTCCAAACAAAAGTTTCGAAGAACGTCGACCGTGACTCGGTTTTTTAAATACGTAGTTCAAACGTCCAAGTTTAGGGTTTCCAAATTAGGGTTTCGATTTAAAGCACACTTTCTCTGTTTTATGCACTGTGTTTCTTTGAAATTATATCCTAACTCATCAAGGGTAATAATTCCAAACAAAAGTTTCGAAGAACGTCGACCGTGATTCGGTTTTTTAAATACGTAGTTCAAACGTTCAAGTTTAGGGTTTTCAAATTAGGGTTTCGATTTAAAGCACACTTTCTCTGATTTATGCACATTGTTTCTTTGAAATTATATCCAAAATCATAAGGCCTAAGTATTCCAAACAAAAGTTTCGAAGAACGTCGACCGTGACTCGGTTTCTTAAATACGTAGTTCAAACGTCCAAGTTTAGGGTTTCCAAATTAGGGTTTCGATTTAAAGCACA
>NW_019269606.1:0-1808 GCF_002738365.1 Cucurbita moschata
GCCAGCATGGTTCTAGAAACCATGATAGCATCTCTTAAGTCTAAGGCTCATTACCTATGAAATATGCTATGCATCACATCTACTAAATTCACATCATATTGCAAACAAAATCACTCAGCATGCAACATATCACGTCATGCTCTTAAATAAATACGTGAAATATCACAACAATTTCAGTAACATTAACATAAAAATGCATGCGAGTTTGAAAATGTTTTTCTTTTCTTATCTCGTGCAAGGCGTACCTGACGGTGACGGGGCATCGACGTTGGGATCATGGAACGTGCCAAGCCTACATTGTAGGCTAGACTACATAATCGAAAACCTAGAGCTCTGATACCAACTCTAACGACCCTAAATTTCCACATACTAAGAGTCGCTACTAACGTCTCATGCTCATCTATAATGCGGAAATATAACTCTTACATGAACATAATTTATAACTAAACTTCAAAAAGAAAACGTTTAAAACAACTTTTTCTCTAGAAAACACGACCATGGTCTTACGTGTTTAAATATGAAATACTGAAATTCAGAGAAAACAAAAACAAATACAAAATAATTTAAAACAATGAAATGCAAACAACCTATTCTAACTTAAGACTAAAAATTTAAATATGAATCTACCCTATGTACGTGCCACAGTCTCTTCTCGCGATGCCGCCGTCCTCCGTACAAGTGCGCCTTGCATTTACTTAAAAAATGATGTGGCACACGGCCTGAGTATTTCAAAGAATACTTAGTAAGTGGCCCCACTATAGGGGCCATGCAAATGCAAACACATGCAATCATGATTTAGGGACCTATCTCTAATATCTTAGGGGTGGCCTCCAGTCTCGGACAAATTGGATGTGTAGTACTTCCCTACACACGACTCACACGTGCGAGTGTGAATCCCCAGGGCGCTCGCACACCCCCTGGACCCTCTGGTCAAGCCAATCTGTAGCGACGTCCGTAGGTCAGCGGAACCCCATAGTGTCATGCGACTCATGAGCACCCTCATTTGTGTGCATTCGCACCTGTGCGCATTCGACATCATACGGTGTGCGTCCGCACTCATCATCTCTAGGGGAAGTAGCCCTATGCTTATGAACATACAATATGCATGAGGTCCCTCTAAATCCATCATAATGTCTCTTCTGACACAATCCTCTAATCTCATCTCTTTGTTACTCTAGGTAACACATACTCGTGGATATTTATATTAATATCATTTTCACGCTCTTAGGGTTGTGTCCTATGTCGATCTAACGACATGATGCAATATGGCACTCATCATCATATAGCATGCTCAATATGGAAAACATCATCATATTAATGTAAACGTCACACAATCATCATACTCATCATATTGCCACAAAGTGCATCAAGGGGAGGGGAGGAGAGATTCTTTTGTTTCTGTATTGAATGAGGGAGGTATTTTAGGGGAGGGGAGGAGAGATTTAATATAACCTCGGGGCGTTACATTTGTAACGACCAAAATCCACCGCTAGGAGAGATTCTTTCTGTTTCTGTATGAATGAGGGAGGGAGGAGAGATTTAAGGAGAGGGGGTCATTTTATTTTTTTTTTCTTCTTTATTTTATTATTTATATATATATATATATATATATATATAACCTCGGGGCATTACATTTGTAACTACCCAAATCCACCGCTAGGAGAGATTCTTTCTGTTTCTATATTGAATGAGGAAGGGAGGAGAGATTTAAGGAGAGGAGTCATTTTATTTTATTTTTCTTCTTCTTTATTTTGTTATATATATATAACCTCGGGGTGTGTTAAATAAAAGCTCTGCCTTATTTAGTT
>NW_019269607.1:0-1805 GCF_002738365.1 Cucurbita moschata
AGGGTCGTAACATGGGAGTCGGAAGTAACGCAAACTCCAGAAACCTACAGTAATGCGAACTGCTGCCCATGTGATCAACAAGTTTCCCCAACCAAAGCTCGGATTCATCTTACCATTTGAGATACTAAGGGACATGAAACCTACAGTTAGTTACTTCGGATTATTTGCTATGTATTTTTTCCTGACCATCTAGGTAGCAAGTTTGACAAGAAAACAGTCAAGTGTATATTTGTTGGATACGAAAATCAAAGGAAAGGATGGAAGTGCTGTGATATAACAAGTGGAAAATACGATACATCAAGAGATGTAGTTTTCGATCAAGCATCTTCATGGTGGTCCTCGGATTAGAAAGTCTTACCATATTCAAAGATCGAAGAAATTCTACAACAGATGATGGGGGAGCAAACTACGCAAATTCAATCAAATGTTGATGCGCCTGAAGATCCAAGTGACATTGATATTGACAAGCAAGAGCTGACTCAATCAAGCGTATATGATAAAAATGAAACGACACATCAACAAGTTAGGCGATCAAATGGAATCCGAAGGCCAAATCATAAGTATGCAAATGCAGATATGGTAGAAGATAGAGCTTGCGAACCAGAGACATATGAAGAGGCATCATAAAACTCAGTTTGGCAGAAGCAATGAAAGAAGGAACTATAGCCCTGGAGCAGAATCAAACTTGGAAACTAGTGCCAAGACTAGGAGATGTCAAACCCATCTCTTGCAAGTGGGTCTACAAAATAAAGCATCGACTGGATGGATCAATCGAGAGATACAAGGCTCGACTCGTAGCTCGAGGATTTTCTCAACAATATGGACTAGACTATGATGAAACATTAAGTCCAGTGGCAAAGATTACTAGCGTACGAGTCCTGCTAGCACTCGCAGCAAGTAAAGATTAGAAACGGTAGCAAATAAAGGCAAAGAGTTGAACGATGAAACGACATAGCGATGAAGGTGCTACCGACATTGGTTTTCAACTTTAGCCGTTGGATCTACGGACCCTTGAGTCTTGTTAAACATATCCAAATAGCAGCTCAATCCAACGATTGGATGTGAATATACGATTGATTTTCTTCTGCGGGATGGTTCTGCAACCAAATCTGGTTGCAGATTTTCTTTAATTACAATTTTGTAATTAAGTGAAACTTCAGAGGTATTTTGGTAATTTTCCACATTTTGAATAAATTATTATTATTTTTCTAAAAAAAAAAAAATCCATAATTTTTCTTAAAATCCTTCATCCCTTAGATGTGGCTAGTAATTTTTCAGACCCTCTTGAAATTCCTTCTAGATAAGGAATTAAAAATCAAGAAAGATCTTCGGTCATTGAAAAATGACCTTTTTGCCCTTTTCACCTACTTTTTCCTTTCCAATCTTTGTCGAAGGGCCATAAATTCTTAAAATTACTTCTAACCCTATAGAAATGACTTGATTGAGACTCTTGTCCTTGCTTAATCCTCTTCATTTCTTTCCTTGAATCATTTGGATCTTACATGGCCGCTTGTTCTTATTGGAGCTAATTTCCTTTATTTTTTGGGGTGTTACATCATTCCTCATCACTTTGCTCCTCAAATCGTATTCATCAATCATAATTTTATACATGATCGTAAGATGAATTGGTCAACTCCTTACTGGTCTCTATGTGCGTACATCATCATGAATATGTGAGGTCCATTCTTTCTTATAACATTTTTCATACTACACCAAACATAATTATTTGATTCATAAGCATCATAAACAAAACCTTAAACCAAACCACCACCAAGAGATCTAGATCAGCTAAATAAGGTTCATTT
>NW_019269608.1:0-1804 GCF_002738365.1 Cucurbita moschata
AAATTTCCCTAAATCCATGAATTCGTGTCCAATTAGTCAATCCTAAAGATTGTAACTAGCATATAGTAATTGAAGCTCCACATGAAGTAATTTAAAGTTCCCCTTACCTAACTAAAGTTTATCTCATATTTAATGAAGCATGAATTGCACTGAAGTTCATGAAATGCTTATAGACTATTAATGCAATTATGTTTCATATGAGTTTGTCATAAATGAAACTAAGGAGCATTCAATATAACTTTATTTTCTTATCATACCAGGCAAAATAGAAAAATTAAATCAAACAAACTTATGAACTGAACCGAATCAATCCAACCAAAATTGATTAGTTTGTTTCTTTTGTTGGGCTGTTGGTTTATTTGATAGCCCTTGTATATAATAACAATTCAACTTTTCGTTTTATAGTCCTCCAACTACTAAGAGAAAAATATATTTGAGTAGAAGCAAAAAATATTGGGTGTTCAAGAAAAGGCATTTGGTTTAGTGGTATGATTCTCGCTTGGAGTGCAAGAGGTTTTGAGTTCAATTCTTAAAATGCCCCTATGTCTAAATGACTTCATATTCAAAATTAACCTAACTTGATATTTGACATTTTATACTTACCATCATGCTCTTAAAAGGTTTTGAAATTTGATATTTGACATTTTATACTTACCAAGACAAATTCTACATCCAGGAGGCTTTATTCCCCAAGACAAATTCTACATTCTAGGAGGCTTTATTCCCCAAGACAAATTCTACATTCTAGGAGGCTTTATTCTCCAAGACAAATTCTACATTCCAGGAGAGCTTTATTCTCCAAGACAAATTCTACATTCCAGGAGGCTTTATTGTCTTCCAAGACAAATTCTACATTCGAGGAGGCTTTATTCTCCAAGACAAATTCTACATTCCAGGAGGCTTTATTCTCCAAGACAAATTCTACATTCCAGGAGGCTTTATTCTCCAAGACAAATTCTACATTCCAGGAGGCTTTATTCTCCAAGACAAATTCTACATCTGAGGACTTCATGTGTTTCCTGCAATAGGACAAAATACGACCTTAATACCTAGGCCTAAGGCTTCATACATACGTTTCAAGTGGTATAACAAGGGCATTTGGTCTAGTGGTATGGAAGTTCGATTCTCAAAATGCCCCTTCAAGAGATTGTAGTATGAAAGGCATTTACCAAGTAAATAAATACATTAAAATAACACAAGTGACACACATGTAAACTATATTATTAATATTTTATTTCTATTACATCTTTCCTTATTAATGAAATAATGAGCGAAGATATTTTTCATTTTCACAACTACTGATGACGGGAGGTTTAGGATTTTTTAATATAAGAATCGTGGGGATGTAGCTCAGATGGCAGATAGCTCGCTTCCGATGTGGAAAGTACGGAGATCGATATCTTGCATCTCCAAATGAATTGATCACTAAACTTATGAAATAATGAGCGGAGATATTTTTTCATTATCACTAAATATATTATTCCATCTTTCCTTATTTACGAAATAATGAGCGTAGATATTTTTTCATTTTTACAATTATTAATGACGGGAGGTTTAGGATTTTCTGATGTAAGAATCGTGGGGATGTAGTTTAGTAGAGCGCTCACTTCTGATGTGGAAAGTACGGGGTTGATACCTTGCATCTCCAAATGAATTGATCACTAAATATATTATTTATTTTCAATTTTTTCTTATTTACGACATAATGAGCAGGGATAGTTTTTCATGTCACTATTATTGATGACGAGACGTTTAGGATTTTGTGACATAAGAATCGTGGGGATGTAGCTCAAATGGTAGACCG
>NW_019269609.1:0-1802 GCF_002738365.1 Cucurbita moschata
AATTTCGAAGTAACGAAGTGCAGAAAACAGTAAAAGGGTGCTTAAAATCGAAACCCTAATTCGAAAACCCAGAGTCTGGACATTCAAAGAACGTGCTAAAAAAGCCGAGTCACGGTCGACGTTTTGCAAAACTTTTGCGTCGAATGATTAGGCTTGATGATTTAGAATAGAATTTCGAAGTAACGGAGGGCAGAAAACAGTAAAAGAGTAATTAAAATCGAAACCCTAATTCAGAAACCCTTAGTTTGGACATTCGAAGAACGTGCTAAAAAAGCCGAGTCACGGTCGACGTTTTTCGAAACTTTAGCGGCGAATGATTAGGCTTGATGATTTAGAATAGAATTTCGAAGTAACGGAGTGCATAAAACAGTAAAAGAGTGCTTAAAATCAAAACTCTAATTCGGAATCCCTGATTTTGGAAATCGAAGTACGTGCTAAAAAAACCAAGTCACGGTCGACGTTTTTTAAAACTTTTGAGGCGAATGATTAGGCTTGATGAGTTAGAATAGAATTCCGAAGTAACGGAGTGCAGAAAACAGTAAAAGAGTGCTTAAAATCGAAACCCTAATTCAGAAACCCTGAGTTTGGACATTCGAAGAACGTGCTAAATAAGCCGAGTCACGGTCGACGTTTTTCGAAACTTTAGCGGCGAATGATTAGGCTTGATGATTTAGAATAGAATTTCGAAGTAACGGAGTGCATAAAACTGTAAAAGAGTGCTTAAAATCAAAACTCTAATTCGGAAACCCTGATTTTGGAAATCGAAGTACGTGCTAAAAAAACCAAGTCACGGTCGACGTTTTTTAAAACTTTTGAGGCGAATGATTAGGCTTGATGAGTTAGAATAGAATTCCGAAGTAACGGAGTGCAGAAAACAGTAAAAGAGTGCTTAAAATCGAAACCCTAATTCAGAAACCCTGAGTTTGGACATTCGAAGAACGTGCTAAAAAAGCCGAGTCACGGTCGACGTTTTTCGAAACTTTAGCGGCGAATGATTAGGCTTGATGATTTAGAATAGAATTTCGAAGTAACGGAGTGCATAAAACAGTAAAAGAGTGCTTAAAATCAAAACTCTAATTCGGAAACCCTGATTTTGGAAATCGAAGTACGTGCTAAAAAAACCAAGTCACGGTCGACGTTTTTTAAAACTTTTGAGGCGAATGATTAGGCTTGATGAGTTAGAATAGAATTCCGAAGTAACGTAGTGCAGAAAACAGTAAAAGAGTGCTTAAAATCGAAACTCTAATTCAGAAACCCTGAGTTTGGACATTCGAAGAACGTGCTAAATAAGCCGAGTCACGGTCGACGTTTTTCGAAACTTTAGCGGCGAATGATTAGGCTTGATGATTTAGAATAGAATTTCGAAGTAACGGAGTGCATAAAACAGTAAAAGAGTGCTTAAAATCGAAACTCTAATTCAGAAACCCTAAGTTTGGACATTCGAAGAACGTGCTAAAAAAGCCAAGTCACGGTCGACGTTTTTCAAAACTTTTGAGGCGAATGAATAGGCTTGATGAGTTAGAATAGAATTCCGAAGAAACGGAGTGCAGAAAAGAGTAAAAAAGTGCTTAAAATCGAAACCCTATTTCAGAAACCCCGAGTTTGGACATTCGAAGAACGTGCTAAAAAAGCCAAGTCACGGTCGACGTTTTTCAAAATTTTTGAGGCGAATGAATAGGCTTGATGAGTTAGAATAGAATTCCGAAGTAACGGAGTGCAGAAAACAGTAAAAGAGTGCTTAAAATCGAAACCCTAATATAGAAAACCTAAGTTTGGATATTCGAAGATCGTGCTAAAAAAAC
>NW_019269610.1:0-1221 GCF_002738365.1 Cucurbita moschata
ACCCTAAACTTGCTCGTTTGAACTACGTATTTAAAAAACCGAGTCACGGTCGACGTTCATCGAAACTTTTGTTTGGAATATTTACGCCTGATGATTTAGGATATAATTTCAAAGAAACACAGTGCATAAAACAGAGAAAGTGTGCTTTAAATCGAAACCCTAATTTGGAAACCCTAAACTTGCTCGTTTGAACTACGTATTTAAAAAACCGAGTCACGTTTGACGTTCTTCGAAACTTTTGTTTGGAATTATTACGCCTGATGATTTAGGATATAATTTCCAAGAAACACAGTGCATAAAAAAGAGAAAGTGTGCTTTAAATCGGACCCTAATTTGGAAACCCTAAAATTGGACGTTTGAACTACGTATTTAAAAAATCGAGTCACGGTCGACGTTCTTCGAAACTTTTGTTTGGAATGATTACGCCTGATGAATTATGATATAATTTCAAAGAAACACAGTGCATAAAAAAAACAAAGTGTGTTTTAAATCGAAACCCTAAATTGGGACGTTTGAACTACGTATTTAAAAAACCGAGTCACGGTCGACGTTCTTCGAAACTTTTGTTTGGAATGATTGGGCCTGATGATTTAATATATAATTTCAAAGAAACACAGTGCATAAAAAAGACAAAGTGTGTTTTAAATCGAAACCCTAAATTGGACGTTTGAACTACGTATTTAAAAAATCGAGTCACGGTCGACATTCTTCGAAACTTTTGTTTGGAATGATTAGGCCTGATGATTTAGGATATAATTTCAAAGAAACACAGTGCATAAAACAGATATAGTGTGCTTGAAATCGAAACCCTAATTTAGAAACTCTAAACTTGGACGTTTGAACTACGTATTTAAAAAACCGAGTCACGGTCGACGTTCTTCGAAACTTTGGTTTGGAATGATTAGGCCTGATGATTTAGGATATAATTTCCAAGAAAAACAGTGCATATATCAGAGAAAGTGTGCTTTAAATCGAAACCCTATTTTGAAAACCCTAAACTTGCTCGTTTGAACTACGTATTTCAAAAACCGAGTCACGGTCGACGTTCTTCGAAACTTTTGTTTGGAATTATTACGCCTGATGATTTAGGATATAATTTCCAAGAAAAAAAGTGCATAAATCAGAGAAAGTGTGGTTTAAATCGAAACCCTAATTTGGAAACCCTAAACTTGCTCGTTTGAACTACGTATTTAAAAAACCGAGTCACGGTCGACGTTCTTC
>NW_019269610.1:1291-1801 GCF_002738365.1 Cucurbita moschata
CGAGTCACGGTCGACGTTCTTCAAAACTTTTGTTTGGAATGATTACGCCTGATAATTTAGGATATAATTTCCAAGAAAAAAAGTGCATAAATCAAAGAAAGTGTGCTTTAAATCGAAACCCTAATTTGGAAACCCTAAACTTGGACGTTTGAACTACGTATTTAAAAAACCGAGTCACGGTCGACGTTCTTCAAAACTTTTGTTTGGAATGATTACGCCTGATAATTTAGGATATAATTTCCAAGAAAAAAAGTGCATAAATCAGAGAAAGTGTGCTTTAAATCGAAACCGTAATTTGGAAACCCTAAACTTGCTCGTTTGAACTACGTATTTAAAAAACCAAGTCACGGTCGACGTTCTTCCAAACTTTTGTTTGGAATTATTACGCCTGAAGATTTAGAATATAATTTCAAAGAAACACAGTGCATAAAACAGAGAAAGTGTGCTTTAAATCGAAACCCTAATTTGGAAACCCTAAATTGGGACGTTTGAACTACGTATTTAAAAAAC
>NW_019269611.1:0-1794 GCF_002738365.1 Cucurbita moschata
CTTTACCTGAAAAAAACAATATGGCACACGGCCTGAGTATTTCGAAGAAATACTCAGTAAGTGACCCCACTATAGGGGCCATGCTAATGCAAACACATGCAATCACGAATAGGGACCTATCTCTAATCATCTTAGGGGTGGCCTCCAGTCTCGGACAAATTGGATGTGTAGTACTTCCCTACACACGACCCACACGTGCGAATGTGAGTCCCCAGGGCGCTCGCACGCCCCATGGACCCTCTGGTCAAGCTAATCTGTAGCGACGTCCGGAGGTCAGCGGAACCCCATAGTGTCATGCGCCTCATGAACACCCTCATCTGTGTGCTTTCGCACCTGTGCGCATTCGCGCTCATCGTAAGGTGCGCGTCCGCACTCATCATCTCTAGGGGAAGTAGCCCTATGCTTATGAACATACAAAATGCATGAGGTCCCTCTAAATCCATCGTAATGTCTCTTCTGACACAACCCTCTAGTCTCATCTCTTTGTTACTCTAGGTAACGCATACTCGTGGATGTTTATATTACTGTCATTTTCATGCTCGGGTTGTGTCCTACGTCGATCTAACGACATGATGCAATATGGCACTCATCATCATCTAGCATGCTCAATATGGAAAACATCATCATATTAAGGTAAAAATCATGCAATCATAATGCCACAACGTGCGTCAAACATATCAAGCGTCACTCAACAAAATATGTATATACTGGCACATAACATCAAGCATCATACAATTTATTTAGCCTATCCTATAGTAAGGCCACTTACTTGGTTGGCCTTGGCCGAAGTACTCCCTAAATCGCTAAACGTAAGCTCCCGTTCCGTGAGAGCCGCTCCCTACGTCCTCGGGGTTTGTTTCCTATCACACCGTCCACCACTTTCCGTTAGTATTTCACAATTAATTTACCTATAATTTAATAAATGTGAAATACGGCTCTGAAACGGCCTCGGATACCTTAATCGGGGCCGAAAATAGATTCGGGAGGGTCGGAACAGTGGAAACCGGGCTGAAAACAGGTGAGCCGAGCCGAACAGCCGCTGGAGCCGCCGGAGGAGCCGCCGGAGCGTCGCCGGAGGGAGCCCGAGCCGTTTGCGCCGAGCCGAGCCGAGGGACTGCCTGCGCCGTTGAGTGACACGTGGCAGTAGTAGAGAAAGCCACGTCGGGCGGCAGTGTCGGGTCGAAGCGCGGGTCGCAGCCCGGTTCAGGTCGTGGGCTGTGGAGGGCTACTGGGCCAAGACTAATCGTTGGGCCTCGGCTTACTGGGCTGGGCCGCAGGAGTTTGGTTTGCAGGCCGGCTCAATTGGACCGTGGGTCTGGTCTGGGTTGGTTCAACTGAACCGTAGCTTCTGGGCCGGTTTGAGGTTTGGGCCGCTGAAGTTGGGCTGGGCCGAAGGTAGAGGCCAAGGGAGGAACGGGCTGGCTCTCCCGGGTTCTGGGTTCGGGTTGACCCGGATCCGTGGATCTCGTCTTCCTTACCCGACTTCGGCCGATTTTCCGGCGAGCTTTCTCTCTCTTTCCCGCGGCGTTTCCGTTGCCGATTTCGATCCTCTTCCTTCCCTTTTCCTCTTTGTTTGTCGTTCTTCTTTCTTTTCTGGGAGTTTTGCGGCCTAAAAGCTCCTAAAAGCCATAGATCTAAGAATCGATTAAGAAACCCAATCTTTCCGTCCTCGGTTACCGACGACGACGCTTAGGAAATAACACAAAACGCACCCTGAGTTATTGTGCTTTTGTTAGGGATCCCTCTTATGGTGGTAACAGGTCGTTTGGTGTTAGTTTGAGGGTGGTTTGAGGG
>NW_019269612.1:0-1794 GCF_002738365.1 Cucurbita moschata
GTACGTAGTTCAAACATCCCAGTTTAGGGTTTTCGAATTAGGGTTTCGTCTTAAAGCACAGTTTCTCTGTTTTATCCACTATGTTTCTTTGAAATTATATCCTAAATCATCAGGCCTAATCATTCCATACAAAAGTTTTGAAGAACGTCGACCGTGACTCGGTTTTTTGAGTACGTAGTTCAAACGTACCAATTTAGTATTTCCGAATTACGGTTTCGTCCTAAATCACAATTTCTCTCTTTTATGCACTATGTTTCTTTGAAATTATATCCTAAATCATCAGACCTAATAATTCCAAACAAAAGTTTCGTAGAACGTCGACCCTGACTCGGTTTTTTGAGTACGTAGTCCAAACATCCCAGTTTAGGGTTTCCGAATTAGGGTTCCGATTTAAAGCACAATTTCTCTGTTTTATGAACTATGTTTCTTTGAAATTATATCCTAAACCATCAGGCCTAATCATTCCAAACAAAAGTTTCGAAGAACGTCGACCGTGACTCGGTTTTTTGAGTACGTAGTACAAACGTCCCAGTTTAGGGTTTCGTCTCAAAGCACAATTTCTTTGTTTTATGCACTATGTTTCTTTGAAATTATATTCTAAATCATCAGGCCTAATCATTCCAAACAAAAGTTTCGAAGAACGTCGACCGTGACTCGGTTTTTTGAGTACGTAATACAAACGTCCCAGTTTAGGGTTTCGTCTCAAAGCACAATTTCTCTGTTTTATGCACTATGTTTCTTTGAAATTATATCCTAAATCATCAGGCCTAATCATTCCAAACAAAAGTTTCGAAGAACGTCGACCGTGACTCGGTTTTTTGAGTACGTAGTACAAACGTCCCAGTTTAGGGTTTCGTCTCAAAGCACAATTTCTCTGTTTTATGCACTATGTTTCTTTGATATTATATCCTAAACCATCAGGCCTAATCATTCCAAACAAAAGTTTCGAAGAACGTCGACCGTGACTCGGTTTTTTGAGTACGTAGTACAAACGTCCCAGTTTAGGGTTTCGTCTCAAAGCACAATTTCTCTGTTTTATGCACTATGTTTCTTTGAAATTATATCCTAAATCATTAGGCCTAATCATTCCAAACAAAAGTTTCGAAGAACGTCGACCCTGACTCAGTTTTTTGAGTACGTAGTTCATACGTCCCAGTTTAGGGTTTCCGAATTAGGGTTTCGACCAAAAGCACACTTTTTCAGTTTTATGCACTATGTTTCTTTGCAATTATATCCTAAATCATCAGGCCTAACCATTCCACCCAAAAGTTTCGAAGAACGTCGACCGTGACTCGGTTTTTTGAGTACGTAGTACAAACGTCCCAGTTTAGGGTTTCGTCTCAAAGCACAATTTCTCTGTTTTATGCACTATGTTTCTTTGATATTATATTCTAAATCATCAGGCCTAATCATTCCAAACAAAAGTTTCGAAGAACGTCGACCGTGACTCGGTTTTTTGAGTACGTAGTACAAACGTCCCAGTTTAGGGTTTACGAATTAGGGTTTCGATTTAAAGGACACTTTCTCTGTTTTATGCACTATGTTTCTTTGAAATTATATCCTAAATCATCAGGCCTAATCATTCCAAAAAAAAGTTTCGAAGAACGTCGACCGTGACTCGGTTTTTTGAGTACGTAGTACAAACGTCCCAGTTTAGGGTTTCGTCACAAAGCACAATTTCTCTGTTTTATGCACTATGTTTCTTTGATATTATATTCTAAATCATCAGGCCTAATCATTCCAAACAAAAGTTTCGAAGAACGTCGACCGTGACTCGGTTTTTTGAGTACGTAG
>NW_019269613.1:0-1788 GCF_002738365.1 Cucurbita moschata
AAGAAAAAAAACATTTACTCGTGTCGAAAAGACTTCACAACCGCAACCCTTACGAAAAGCCCCTCGTGGAGGCACCCGAATGACTATGTGAAAAACCTTTGTTTGTTTCGAGGTTTTTCGACGAATCTGTAAGGAAATGCTCAAGTTTAAGAGTCTTACACATATAAATGATTAAAATGCGAATTTTTTTCACTTTCGCTTCCGGGCCCTTTTAAACTCAAAATCCATAGGTGTTAACATAGGAACTTTTTTTGCCCATTGAGACAGGGTCGTTAACTCGATCTGAAATGTTGTTTTCTCATTTTAGTATCATACCATATCCACTAAAGATTGTACTAAGCTTAAAATATGGAAGAAACAAAACATTTACTCGTGTCGAAAAGACTTCACAACCTCAACCCTTACGAAAAGACCCTCGTGGGGGCACCCGATTGGCTACGTGAAAAACCTTTGTTTCTTTCGATGTTTTTCGACGAATCTATAAGGAAACGCTCAAGTTTAAGAGTCTTACACATATAAATGGTTAGAATGCGAATTTTTTCACTTTCGCTTCCGGGCCATTTTAAACTCAAAATCCATAGGTGTAAACATAGGAACTTTTTTTGCCCATTGAGACAGGGTCGTTAACTCGATCTGAAAAGTTGTTTTCTCGTTTTAGTATCATACCATATCCACTAAAGATTGTCCTAAGCTTAAAATATGGAAGAAAAAAAACATTTACTCGTGTCGAAAAGACTTCACAACCGCAACCCTTACGAAAAGACCCTCGTGGAGGCACCCGAATGACTATGTGAAAAACCTTTGTTTCTTTCGATGTTTTTCGACGAATCTGTAAGGAAACGCTCAAGTTTAAGAGTCTTACACATATAAATGGGGAAAATACGATTTTTTTTCACTTTCGATTCCGGGCCATTTTGCACTCAAAATCCATAGGTGTTAACATAGGAACCTTTTTTGCCCATTGAGACAGGGTCGTTAACTCGATCTGAAAAGTTGTTTTCTCGTTTTAGTATCATACCATATCCACTAAAGATTGTACTAGGCTTAAAATATGGAAGAAAAAAAACATTTACTCGTGTCGAAAAGACTTCACAACCGCAACCCTTACAAAAAGCCCCTCGTGGAGGCACCCGAATGACTATGTGAAAAACCTTTGTTTCTTTCGATGTTTTTCGACGAATCTGTAAGGAAACGCTCAAGTTTAATAGTCTTACACATATAAATGGTTAAAATGCGAATTTTTTTCACTTTCGCTTCCGGGCCATTTTAAACTCAAAATCCATAGGTGTAAACATAGGAACTTTTTTTGCCCATTGAGACAGGGTCGTTAACTCGATCTGAAAAGTTGTTTTCTCATTTTAGTATCATACCATATCCACTAAAGATTATACTAGGCTTAAAATGTGGAAGAAAAAAAACATTTACTCGTGTCGAAAAGACTTCACAACCGCAACCCTTACGAAAAGACCCTCGTGGAGGCACCCGAATGACTATGTGAAAAACTTTTGTTTCGTTCGATGTTTTTCGACGAATCTGTAAGGAAACGCTCAAGTTTAAGAGTCCTACACATATAAAATGTGAAAATACGACTTTTTTTCACTTTCGCTTCCGGGTCGTTTTGCACTCAAAATCCACAGGTGTTAACATAAGATCTTTTTTTGCCCTTTGAGACAGGGTCGTTAAGTCGATCTGAAATGTTGTTTTCTCGTTTTAGTATCATACCATATCCACTAAAGATTGTACTAAGCTTAAAATATGGAAGAAACAAAACATTTACTCGTGTCGAAA
>NW_019269614.1:0-256 GCF_002738365.1 Cucurbita moschata
AGAAAGTGGGCTTTAAATCGAAACCCTAATTTGGAAACCCTAAACTGGGACGTTTGAACTACGTATTTAAAAAACCGAGTCACGGTCGACGTTCTTCGAAACATTTGTTTGGAATGATTAGGCCTGAAGATTTATGATATAATTTCAAAGAAACACAGTGCATAAAACAGAGAAAGTGGGCTTTAAATCGAAACCCTAATTTGGAAACCCTAAACTTGGACGTTTGAACTACGTATTTAAAAAACCGAGTCACGGT
>NW_019269614.1:608-1784 GCF_002738365.1 Cucurbita moschata
CGAGTCACGGTCGACGTTCTTCGAAACTTTTTTTTGGAATGATTACGCCTGATGATTTAGGATATAATTTCCAAGAAACGCAGTGCATAAAACAGAGAAAGTGTGCTTTAAATCGAAACCGTAATTTGGAAACCCTAAACTTGGACATTTGATCTACGTATTTAAAAAACCGAGTCAAAGTCGACGTTCTTCAAAACTTTTGTTTGGAATGATTAGGCCTGATGATTTAGGATATAATTTCAAAGAAACACAGTGCATAAAACAGAGAAAGTGGGCTTTAAATCGAAACCCTAATTTGGAAACCCTAAACTGGGACGTTTGAACTACGTATTTAAAAAACCGAGTCACGGTCGACGTTCTTCGAAACTTTTGTTTGGAATGATTACGCCTGATGATTTAGGATATAATTTCAAAGAAACACAGTGCATAAAACAGATATAGTGTGCTTAAATCGAAACCCTAATTTGGAAACCCTAAACTTGGACGTTTGAACTACGTATTTAAAAAACCGAGTCACGGTCGACGTTCTTCGAAACTTTTTTTTGGAATGATTACGCCTGATGATTTAGGATATAATTTCCAAGAAACACAGTGCATAAATCAGAGAAAGTGTGCTTTAAATCGAAACCCTAATTTGGAAACCCTAAACTGGGACGTTTGAACTACGTATTTAAAAAACCGAGTCATAGTCGACGTTCTTCGAAACTTTTGTTTGGAATGATTAGGCCTGATGATTTAGGATATAATTTCAAAGAAACACAGTGCATAAAACAGAGAAAGTGGGCTTTAAATCGAAACCCTAATTTGGAAACCCTAAACTGGGACGTTTGAACTACGTATTTAAAAAACCGAGTCACGGTCGACGTTCTTCGAAACATTTGTTTGGAATGATTAGGCCTGATGATTTATGATATAATTTCAACGAAACACAGTGCATAAAACAGAGAAAGTGGGCTTTAAATCGAAACCCTAATTTGGAAACCCTAAACTTGGACGTTTGAACTACGTATTTAAAAAACCGAGTCACGGTCTACGTTCTTCGAAACTGATGTTTGGAATGATTACGCCTGATGATTTAGGATATAATTTCCAAGAAACACAGTGCATAAAACAGAGAAAGTGTGCTTTAAATCGAAACCGTAATTTGGAAACCCTAAACTTGGACGTTTGAACTAC
>NW_019269615.1:0-230 GCF_002738365.1 Cucurbita moschata
ACGCCTGATGATTTAGGATATAATTTCAAAGAAACACAGTGCATAAAACAGATATAGTGTGCTTGAAATCGAAACCCTAATTTGGAAACCCTAAACTTGGACGTTTGAACTACGTATTTAAAAAACCCGAGTCACGGTCGACGGTCTTCGAAACTTTTGTTTGGAATTATTACGCCTGATGATTTAGGATATAATTACAAAGAAACACAGTGCATAAAACAGATATAGTG
>NW_019269615.1:670-1780 GCF_002738365.1 Cucurbita moschata
TGCTCGTTTGAACTACGTTTTTAAAAAACCGAGTCACGGTCGACGTTCTTCGAAACTTTTGTTTGGAGTTTTTACGCCTGATGATTTATGATATAATTTCAAAGAAAAACCGTGCATAAAACAGATATAGTGTGCTTGAAATCGAACCCTAATTTGGAAACCCTAATTTTTGACGTTTGAACTACGTATTTAAAAAACCGAGTCACGGTCGACGTTCTTCGAAACTTTTGTTTGGAATGATTAGGCCTGATGATTTAGGATATAATTTCCAAGAAACAATGTGCATAAATCAGAGAAAGTGTGCTTTAAATCGAAACCCTAATTTGGAAACCCTAAACTTGGACGTTTGAACTATGTATTTAAAAAACCGAGTCACGGTCGACGTTCTTCGAAACTTTTGTTTGGAATGATTAGGCCTGATGATTTAGGATATAATTTCCAAGAAACAATGTGCATAAATCAGAGAAAGTGTGCTTTAAATCGAAACCCTAATTTGGAAACCCTAAACTTGGACGTTTGAACTACGTATTTAAAAAACCGAGTCACGGTCGACGTTCTTCGAAACTTTTGTTTGGAATGATTAGGCCTTATGATTTAGGATATAATTTCCAAGAAACAATGTGCATAAATCAGAGAAATTGTGCTTTAAATCGAAACCCTAATTTGGAAACCCTAAACTTGGACGTTTGAACTACGTATTTAAAAAACCGAGTCACGGTCGACGTTCTTCGAAACTTTTGTTTGGAATGATTAGGCCTTATGATTTAGGATATAATTTCCAAGAAACAATGTGCATAAATCAGAGAAATTGTGCTTTAAATCGAAACCCTAATTTGGAAACCCTAAACTTGGACGTTTGAACTACGTATTTAAAAAACCGAGTCACGGTCGACGTTCTTCGAAACTTTTGTTTGGAATGATTAGGCCTGATGATTTAGGATATAATTTCAAAGAAACACAGTGCATAAAACAGAGAAATTGTTCTTTAAATCGAAACCCTAATTTGGAAACCCTAAACTTGGACGTTTGAACTACGTATTTAAAAATCCGAGTCACGGTCGACGTTCTTCGAAACTTTTGTTTGGAATGATTAGGCCTTATGACTTAGGA
>NW_019269616.1:0-210 GCF_002738365.1 Cucurbita moschata
TGGCTCGTCCTCCTCGAATTGAGCCACATGGGCCTTTTCGGCCTTCTCCTTATTCCTCAGCTTGCTCCAGCAATTTCTTCTCAGGTGTCCTCTCTTCCCACAGTTCGAGCATTGGATCGGCCTGCCATTGGTCGACTCCTTCTTTTGATTCCCATCTTTCCCGCGCGTGCGCCCGTGGGACATCCATGGCTTCTTACCGCCTTTGCGGCT
>NW_019269616.1:510-1779 GCF_002738365.1 Cucurbita moschata
TTTTCGGCCTTCTCCTTATTCCTCAGCTTGCTCCAGCAATTTCTGCTCAGGTGTCCTCTCTTCCCACAGTTCGAGCATTGGATCGACCTGGCCATTGGTCGACTCCTTCTTTTGATTCCCATCTTTCCCCCCACAGTTCGAGCATTGGATCGACCTGGCCATTGGTCGACTCCTTCTTTTGATTCCCATCTTTCCCGCGCATGCGCCCGTGGGACATCCATGGCTTCTTACCGCCTTTGCGGCTGGAGGAGGACCCGTTGCTCTCGCCGGTGTTGTCGCGGGGAGCTTTAGGCCCACTCGTTGTAGTTGGACCTTGTCAACATCGGGTACTGAACGACGGCGGTCGTTGTCTCCCTAATCACTCATCACTCGCTCAACGACAACTTGACACCCGTCATCACGCCGTCGGCCTCTTCGTGGTGGTGATGGAGATGCCGGCACTTGACGGCGACGTGGAGGAGTGAGCGAGCTTGCTCGGGATGGACCCCACAATGTGCTTATTTTCGCCCTTTGCATTTTCTTCTACTCGAACCTGAGACCTGTGTGTTGTTAGGTCGACACTCTAACCACTTGAGCTATTCAACTTGATTGTTGATAGGTTGGCTCTTCTGTGATGGTATACTACCGATCGCTTCAACGAGGCTCTGATACCACTTGTTGACTCTGGCAAATCGGATGTCGACGAAAAATTGGCCGAAGGTTTCTTCGAAGGAAAAATTAGCGGAAGTAAAAGAAGAGAGAGAGAGAGATTCGCTGATAATGCTGAAGACTCGATGTTTTATTTTACATCAGTTGAATGGTTTAAATAACAAATCTAATTACAAAAATAGAAAAACCAAATATACAAAAATAGAACAAGTGGACGAAGACTTCGCCCACTTTGCCAAAACAATGGCCCCTAGAATCACGCTTCTCCATTCGCCTAAACTCATATGTTTTTACAAACCTAACTAAATAAGGCAGAGCTTTTATTTAACACACCCCGAGGTTATATATATATAACAAAATAAAGAAGAAGAAAAATAAAATAAAATGACTCCTCTCCTTAAATCTCTCCTCCCTTCCTCATTCAATACAGAAACAGAAAGAATCTCTCCTAGCGGTGGATTTGGGTAGTTACAAATGTAACGCCCCGGGGTTATATATATATATATATATATATATATATATATAACAAAATAAAGAAGAAAAAAAAAATAAAATGACCCCCTCTCCTTAAATCTCTCCTCCCTCCCTCATTCATACAGAAACAGAAAGAATCTCTCCTAG
>NW_019269617.1:0-230 GCF_002738365.1 Cucurbita moschata
TTGTTTCTTTCGATGTTTTTCGACGAATCTGTAAGGAAACGCTCAAGTTTAAGAGTCTTACACATATAAATTGTGAAAATACGACTTTTTTTCACTTTCGCTTCCGGGCCGTGTTAAACTCAAAATCAATAGGTGTTAACATAGGAACTTTTTTTGCCCATTGAGACAGGGTCGTTAACTCGATCTGAAAAGTTGTTTTCTCGTTTTAGTATCATACCATATCCACTAAA
>NW_019269617.1:397-1776 GCF_002738365.1 Cucurbita moschata
TAAGGAAACGCTCAAGTTTAAGAGTCTTACACATATAAATTGTGAAAATACGACTTTTTTTCACTTTCGCTTCGGGCCATTTTGCACTCAAAATCCATAGGTGTTAACATAGGAACTTTTTTCGCCCATTGAGACAGGGTCGTTAACTCGATCTGAAAAGTTGTTTTCTCGTTTTAGTATCATACCATATCCACTAAAGATTGTCCTAAGCTTAAAATATGGAAGAAAAAAAACATTTACTCGTGTCGAAAAGACTTCACAACCTCAACCCTTACGAAAAGACCCTCGTTGAGGCACCCGAATGACTATGTGAAAAGCCTTTGTTTCTTTCGATGTTTTTCGACGAATCTGTAAGGAAACGCTCAAGTTTAAGAGTCTTACACATATAAATGGTGAAAATACGACTTTTTTTCACTTTCGCTTCCGGGCCATTTTGCACTCAAAATCAATAGGTGTTAACATAGGAACTTTTTTTGCCCATTGAGACAGGGTCGTTAACTCGATCTGAAAAGTTGTTTTCTCGTTTTAGTATCATACCATATCCACTAAAGATTGTCCTAAGCTTAAAATATGGAAGAAAAAAAACATTTACTCGTGTCGAAAAGACTTCACAACCTCAACCCTTACGAAAAGACCCTCGTTGAGGCACCCGAATGACTATGTGAAAAGCCTTTGTTTCTTTCGATGTTTTTCGACGAATCTGTAAGGAAACGCTCAAGTTTAAGAGTCTTACACATATAAATGGTGAAAATACAACTTTTTTTCACTTTCGCTTCCGGGCCATTTTGCACTCAAAATCCATAGGTGTTAACATAGGAACTTTTTTCGCCCATTGAGACAGGGTCGTTAACTCGATCTGAAAAGTTGTTTTCTCGTTTTAGTATCATACCATATCCAGTAAAGATTGTCCTAAGCTTAAAAAATGGAAGAAAAAAAACATTTACTCGTGTCGAAAAGACTTCACAACCTCAACCCTTACGAAAAGACCCTCGTGGAGGCACCCGAATGACTATGTGAAAAGCCTTTGTTTCTTTCGATGTTTTTCGACGAATCTGTAAGGAAACGCTCAAGTTTAAGAGTCTTACACATATAAATGGTGAAAATACGACTTTTTTTCACTTTCGCTTCCGGGCCATTTTGCACTCAAAATCCATAGGTGTTAACATAGGAACTTTTTTCGCCCATTGAGACAGGGTCGTTAACTGGATCTGAAAAGTTGTTTTCTCGTTTTAGTATCATACCATATCCACTAAAGATTGTCCTAAGCTTAAAATATGGAAGAAAAAAAACATTTACGCGTGTCGAAAAGACTTCACAACCTCAAGCCTTACGAAAAGACCCTCGTGGAGGCACCCGAATGGCTACGTGAAAAACCTTTG
>NW_019269618.1:0-218 GCF_002738365.1 Cucurbita moschata
TACCAAATTAAGGTTTCGATTTAAAGCACACTTTCTCTGTTTTATGCACTGTGTTTCTTTGAAATTATATCCAAAATCATCATGCCTAATCATTCCAAACAAAAGTTTCGAAAAACGTCGACCGTGACTCGGTTTTTGAAATACGTAGTTCAAACGTCCCAGTTTAGGGTTTCCAAATTAGGGTTTCGATTTAAAGCACACTTTCTCTGTTTTATGCA
>NW_019269618.1:419-1775 GCF_002738365.1 Cucurbita moschata
ATTCCAAACAAAAGTTTCGAAGAACGTCGATCGTGACTCGGTTTTTTAAATATGTATTTCAAACGTCCTAGTTTAGGGTTTCCAAATTAGGGATTCGACTAAGAACACACTTTCGCTGTTTTATGCACTGTGTTTCTTTGAAATTATATCCTAAATCATCAGGCCTAAGCATTCCAAACAAAAGTTTCGAAGAACGTCGACCGTGACTCGGTTTTTTAAATACGTAGTTCAAACGTCCTAGTTTAGGGTTTCCAAATTAAGGTTTCGATTTAAAGCACACTTTCTCTGTTTTATGCACTGTGTTTCTTTGGAATTATATCCTAAATCATCAGGCGTAATCATTCCAAACAAAAGTTTCAAAGAACGTCGACCGTGACTCGATTTTTAAAATACGTAGTTCACACGTCAGAGTTTAGGGTTTCCAAATTAGGGTTTCGATTTAAAGCACACTTTCTCTGTTTTATGCATTGTGTTTCTTTGAAATTATATCCAAAATCATCATGCCTAATCATTCCAAACAAAAGTTTCGAAGAACGTCGACCGTGACTCGGTTTTTTAAACACGTAGTTCAGACGTCCTAGTTTAGGGTTTCCAAATTAAGGTTTCGAGTTAAAGCACACTTTCTCTGTTTCATGCACTGTGTTTCTTTGGAATTATATCCTAAATCGTCAGGCGTAATCATTCCAAACAAAAGTTTCGAAGAACGTCGATCGTGACTCGGTTTTTTAAACACGTAGTTCAGACGTCCTAGTTTAGGGTTTCCAAATTAAGGTTTCGAGTTAAAGCACACTTTCTCTGTTTCATGCACTGTGTTTCTTTGGAATTATATCCTAAATCATCAGGCGTAATCATTCCAAACAAAAGTTTCGAAGAACGTCGATCGTGACTCGGTTTTTTAAACACGTAGTTCAGACGTCCTAGTTTAGGGTTTCCAAATTAGGGTTTCGACTAAGAACACACTTTCTCTGTTTTATGCACTGTGTTTCTTTGAAATTATATCCTAAATCATCAGGCGTAATCATTCCAAACAAAAGTTTCGAAGAACGTCGACCGTGACTCGGTTTTTTAAACACGTAGTTCAGACGTCCTAGTTTAGGGTTTCCAAATTAAGGTTTCGAGTTAAAGCACACTTTCTCTGTTTCATGCACTGTGTTTCTTTGGAATTATATCCTAAATCGTCAGGCGTAATCATTCCAAACAAAAGTTTCGAAGAACGTCGATCGTGACTTGGTTTTTTAAATATGTAGTTCAAACGTCCCAGTTTAGGGTTTCCAAATTAGGGTTTCGACTAAGAACACACTTTCTCTGTTTTATGCACTGTGTTTCTTTGAAATTATATCCTAAATCATCAGGCCT
>NW_019269619.1:0-1775 GCF_002738365.1 Cucurbita moschata
CTTCAACAGCTCAGTCAATGGGGCGGCTCGTCGTGAAAACCCTTCGACGAACCGCCTATAATAGTTGGCTAGTCCTAAGAAGGACCGCAATTCAGATACGGAAGTAGGAACCTTCCATTCTTGGATAACTTTTATCTTGTCGCTATCCATACTAATTTGTCCACATCTGACGACATGTCCAAGGAAGTTGATGCATGTTTGTGCGAATGCACATTTCTCCTTCTTCACATACAGCTGGTTCTGTCGGAGCTTGTCAAACACTAACTTCAAATGCACTTTGTGTTCCTCGAGGGTTGTACTGTAAACAACAATGTCGTCGAGGTATACTATGACGAACTGATCCAGGTATTCGTAGAAAACCTGGTTCATCAACGTGCAGAACGTAGCTGGGGCGTTTGTCAAGCCAAAGGGCATTACTAGGAATTCAAAGGCTCCATATCTTGTTACGCACGTCGTCTTGGGTTCGTCCCCTTCGGCAATACGTACTTGATAATATCCTGATCGTAAGTCCAACTTCGTGAAGTACTTGGCCCCGTGAAGTTGGTCGAACAAGTCGGATATTATCGGCAGAGGGTATTTGTTGCGTACTGTCACCTTGTTTAAGGCTCTATAGTCTATGCACAGGCGCAACGTCCCATCTTTCTTCTTCTGGAATAGTACGGGGGCTCCATAAGGGGCCTTTGCCGGGCGAATGAACCCCGCCTTCAACAACTCATCCAGTTGTTTCCTCAATTCGGTTAGCTCGGGCGGAGCCATCCGGTATGCGTTCTTTGCTGGCGGCTTAACCCCGGGAAGGAGTTCGATTTCGTGGTCAATGCCTCGACGAGGTGGTAGTGTTTGTGGTAGACTCTCTGGCATGATGTCAGTATAGCTGTCTAGTACTTCCTTGATTTCCTCTGGGACAGTCTCTTCGGTGGTTGCTTCTTCTATCAGTGGTATGGCCATAAACGTAGGTTCCTCTCGTGCGAGTCCCCTTTTCAGTTGTATGGCCGAGATCATTCGAAGATTACCTGGTTGCTTGATGCTTGCAGGTATTACTGTGGGATTACGGTCGGTGATCACCAAGCATTTTGCCAATGGCATTGGAATGACCTTGTGTTCTAGGAGGAACTCCATCCCAAGTACCACGTCGAAGTCATCCATGCGAACCACGACAAGGTCTAGCTCTCCAGCCCAATCCCCTATTTTGAAGGGGACTCTCTTGGAAACTCCCACAATAGGCAAGGCCTCGGAGTTGACAGCTTTCATCTTCCCCGGGTCTTTTCCTATGGTGAGTCCCAATCTTCTGGCTTCTTGATCGGCAATGAAGTTGTGGGTTGCTCCAGAGTCTATCAAAGTGCTCTTGCTCGGTTGAGAGTTTATTGTGGCATCTACGAACATGAGCCCTTTCTCTAGTACCTCCTTCGGTTCGACTTTCCGTTGGAGGGCCGACAAGAATTTGAGTGCGCCCATTCGGGGGTTGTCGTGATCTTCCTTCTTGTCTAGCAAAGTCTCGACCCTTGCTTCATTGCTCTCTTGAATGGACACTTGAAGTGCAGTGAGAGAGGCCCGATGAGGACAGTATGATACCTTGTGGGGGCCTTTACACAACATGCATTGCAAAGGTGTCGTCGGGTGGTTCTTTTGATGGTAATACCCTCGGGAAGTCCCCGCTTGATTGTTCTGAGGAGGTCTATCCGTCCACCCATTCGGTCTGTTGGGACTTCCATTTCGCTGGCCTGGTGGTCTGTATGGTTTGCCCCCATTGTTTGGGGCTGGTGTCGCTCTTCTTTGGG
>NW_019269620.1:0-1180 GCF_002738365.1 Cucurbita moschata
GTGACAAAAATTCGTATTTGAGCCATTTATATGTGTAAGATTCTTAAAGTTGAGCGTTTCCTTAAAGATTCGTCGAAAAACATCGAAAGAAACAAAGGATTTTCTGATAGTGATTCGGGTGCCTCCAGGAGGGTCTTTCCATGAGGGTTGAGGTTGTGAAGTCTTGTCGACACGAGTAAATGTTTTTTTTGTTCCATATTTCAAGCTTAGGACAATCTTTAGTGGATATGGTATGATACTAAAACGAGAAAACAACTTTTCAGATCGAGTTAACGACCCTGTCTCAACGGGGAAAAAAGTTCCTAAGTTAACACCTATGGAATTTGAGTGCAAAATGGCCCGGAAGCGAAAGTGAAAAAAATTCGTATTTGAGCCATTTATATGTGTAAGATTCTTAAAGTTGAGCGTTTCCTTAAAGATTCGTCGAAAAACATCGAAAGAAACAAAGGTTTTTCTGATAGTGATTCGGGTGCCTCCACGAGGGTATTTCCATGAGGGTTGAGGTTGTGAAGTCTTGTCGACACGAGTAAATGTTTTTTTTCTTCCATATTTCAAGCTTAGGACAATCTTTAGTGGATATGGTATGATACTAAAACGAGAAAACAACTTTTCAGATCGAGTTAACGACCCTGTCTCAACGGGGAAAAAAGTTCCTAAGTTAACACCTATGGAATTTGAGTGCAAAATGGCCCGGAAGCGAAAGTGAAAAAAATTCGAATTTGAGCCATTTATATGTGTAAGATTCTTAAAGTTGAGCGTTTCCTTAAAGATTCGTCGAAAAACATCGAAAGAAACAAAGGTTTTTCTGATAGTGATTCGGGTGCCTCCACGAGGGTCTTTCCATGAGGGTTGAGGTTGTGAAGTCTTGTCGACACGAGTAAATGTTTTTTTTGTTCCATATTTCAAGCTTAGGACAATCTTTAGTGGATATGGTATGATACTAAAACGAGAAAACAACTTTTCAGATCGAGTTAACGACCCTGTCTCAACGGGGAAAAAAGTTCCTAAGTTAACACCTATGGAATTTGAGTGCAAAATGGCCCGGAAGCGAATGTGAAAAAAATTCATATTTGAGCCATTTATATGTGTAAAATTCTTAAAGTTGAGCGTTTCCTTAAAGATTCGTCGAAAAACATCGAAAGAAACAAAGGTTTTTCTGATAGTGATTCGGGTGCCTCCA
>NW_019269620.1:1564-1770 GCF_002738365.1 Cucurbita moschata
GGAATTTGAGTGCAAAATGGCCCGGAAGCGAAAGTGAAAAAAATTCGTATTTGAGCCATTTATATGTGTAAGATTCTTCAAGTTGAGCGTTTCCTTAAAGATTCGTCGAAAAACATCGAAAGAAACAAAGGTTTTTCTGATAGTGATTCGGGTGCCTCCACGAGGGTCTTTCCATGAGGGTTGAGGTTGTGAAGTCTTGTCGACAC
>NW_019269621.1:0-740 GCF_002738365.1 Cucurbita moschata
TCGATTTAAAGCACACTTTCTCTGTTTTATGCACTGTGTTTCTTTGAAATTATATCCTAAATCATCAGGCGTAATCACTCCAAACAAAAGTTTCGAAGAACGTCGACCGTGACTCGGTTTTTTAAATTCGTAGTTCAAACGTCCAAGTTTAGGGTTTCCAAATTACGGTTTCGATTTAAAGCACACTTTCTCTGTTTTATGCACTGTGTTTCTTTGAAATTATATCCTAAATCATCAGGCGTAATAATTCCAAACAAAAGTTTCGAAGAACGTCGACCGTGACTCGGTTTTTTAAATACGTAGTTCAAACGTCCAAGTTTAGGGTTTCCAAATTAGGGTTTCGATTTAAAGCACACTTTCTCTGTTTTATGCACTGTGTTTCTTTGAAATTATATCCTAAATCATCAGGCGTAATAATTCCAAACAAAAGTTTCGAAGAACGTCGACCGTGACTCGGTTTTTTAAATACGTAGTTCAAACGTCCAAGTTTAGGGTTTCCAAATTAGGGTTTCGATTTAAAGCACACTTTCTCTGTTTTATGCACTGTGGTTCTTTGAAATTTAATCTTAAATCATCAGGTGTAATAATTCCAAACAAAAGTTTCGAAGAACGCCGACCGTGACTCGGTTTTTTAAATACGTAGTTCAAACGTCCCAGTTTAGGGTTTCCAAATTAGGGTTTCGATTTAAAGCACACTTTCTCTGTTTTATGCACTGTGTTTCTTTGAATTTATATCCTAA
>NW_019269621.1:789-1769 GCF_002738365.1 Cucurbita moschata
AATTTATATCCTAAATCATCAGGCGTAATCATTCCAAACAAAAGTTTCGAAGAACGTCGACCGTGACTTGGTTTTTTAAATACGTAGTTCAAACGTCCAAGTTTAGGGATTCCAAATTAGGGTTTCGATTTAAAGCACACTTTCTCTGATTTATGCACATTGTCTCTTGGAAATTATATCCTAAATCATAAGGCCTAATCATTCCAAACAAAAGTTTCGAAGAACGTCGACCGTGACTCGGTTTTTTAAATACGTAGTTCAAACGTCCAAGTTTAGGGTTTCCAAATTAGGGTTTCGATTTAAAGCACACATTCTCTTTTTTATGCACTGTGTTTCGTTGAAATTATATCATAAATCATCAGGCCTAATCATTCCAAACAAAAGTTTCCAAGAACGTCGACCGTGACTCGGTTTTTTAAATACGTAGTTCAAACGTCCCAGTTTAGGGTTTCCAAATTAGGGTTTCGATTTAAAGCACACTTTCTCTGTTTTATGCACTGTGTTTCTTTGAATTTATATCCTAAATCATAAGGCCTAATCATTCCAAACAAAAGTTTCGAAGAACGTCGACCGTGACGCGGTTTTTTAAATACGTAGTTCAAACGTCCAAGTTCAGGGTTTCCAAATTAGGGTTTCGATTTAAAGCACACTTTCTCTTTTTTATGCACTGTGTTTCGTTGAAATTATATCATAAATCATCAGGCCTAATCATTCCAAACAAAAGTTTCCAAGAACGTCGACCGTGACTCGGTTTTTTAAATACGTAGTTCAAACGTCCCAGTTTAGGGTTTCCAAATTAGGGTTTCGATTTAAAGCACACTTTCTCTGTTTTATGCACTGTGGTTCTTTTAATTTATATCCTAAATCATAAGGCCTAATCACTCCAAACAAAAGTTTCGAAGAACGTCGACCGTGACTCGGTTTTTTAAATACGTAGTTCAAACGTCCAAGTTTAGGGTTTCCAAATTAGGGTTTCGATT
>NW_019269622.1:0-1723 GCF_002738365.1 Cucurbita moschata
TGATGTAAAATAAAACATCGAGTCTTCAGCATTATCAGCGAATCTCTCTCTCTCTCTCCTTTTACTTCCGCTAATTTTTCCTTCGAAGAAACCTTCGGCCAATTTTTCGTCGACATCCGATTTGCCAAAGTCAACAAGTGGTATCAGAGCCTTGTTGAAGTGATTGGTAGTATACCATCACAGAAGAGCCAACCTATCAACAATCAAGTTGAATAGCTCAAGTGGTTAGAGTGTCGACCTAACAACACACAGGTCTCAGGTTCGAGTAGAAGAAAATGCAAAGGGCGAAAATAAGCACATCGTGGGGTCCATCCCGAGCAAGCTCGCTCACTCTTCCACGCCGCCGTCAAGTGCCGGCATCTCCATCACCACCACGAAGAGGCCAGGCCGACGCCGTGATGACGGGCGTCGAGTTGTCATTGAGCGAGTGATCAGGGAGACAACCACTGCCGTCGTTCAGTACCCGATGTTGACAAGGTCCAACTACAACGAGTGGGCCTTGTTGATGCGCGTCAACCTTACAGGCGCAAGGGTTATGGCACGCTGTCGAGCCAGAGGAAGGAGAAACAATCGAGTACCGGGAGGATCGGCTGGCGTTCGCCGCCATATAAGTTCTGTGCCCCCAGAGATGCTGGCTTCTCTTTCCACCAAGCGCACCGCACAATCGGCTTGGGAGGGAATCAAATCCCGTCGGGTCGGTGTACAGCGAGTGCGGGAATCCAACATCGAGCAACTGCGGAAGGAGCTCTCTCGGAGATTCGCTTTAAGGACGGCGAATCCGTCGATGATTTTTCAATGCGGATCACGGGGCTCGGGGCTCGCCAACAACATCACCAACGAGACAGAAATCGTGAAGAAGATGTTGCAGGTCGTTACCGATCACCTCGAACAAGTCGCGATTTCAATCGAGACATTGCTTGACGTGAACGACCTAACAGTGGAAGAGGTGACCGGAAGACTACGTAACGTCGAGCAGCGGAAGAAGAATATCACTTCAGCTGTTGACAAGGAGGGTCGTCTACTCCTCACGGAGGAGGAATGGCTTGCACGCCTAAAGCTCCGCGACAACACCGGCGAGAGCAACGGGTCCTCCTCTAGCCGCAAAGGCGGTAAGAAGCCATGGATGTCCCACGGGCGCACGCGCGGGAAAGATGGGAATCAAAAGAAGGAGTCGACCAATGGCAGGCCGATCCAATGTTCGAACTGTGGGAAGAGAGGACACCTGAGCAGAAATTGCTGGAGCAAGCTGAGGAATAAGGAGAAGGCCGAAAAGGCCCATGTGGCTCAATCCGATGACGAGCCAGCTCTCTTCATGGTAACTGCATGTGTCCCCAATTTCGATTCCAAATCCGACGACGATCTTGAACCCAAGAAAGAGCTCCAGTTGGGCGTAGCAAAGATGGCACCAGCTGGGGAGCCAGTTCAACTGGAGGAGGAGCGAGTGTTCGCTCAGAGATCGGCAAAAGGGACGAGCAACACGAGGACCAGCAATGGATCCTTGACACAAGGGCAACAAACCATATGACCGGGGCTAGATCTGCGTTCTCCGAGCTCGACTCGGGGATCCGTGGGACGGTGAAATTCGACGACGGCTCTGTCGTCGAGATCGAAGGGCGCGGCACCATCCTGTTCGTCAGTAAGGGAGGCGAGCATCGCAAGCTGACCGACGTCTACTTCATCCCGAGGCTCAAGGCTAACCTTGTGAGCCTGGGTCAACTCGATG
>NW_019269623.1:0-1764 GCF_002738365.1 Cucurbita moschata
CTTTAAAATTTGATATGGGGTATTAGTTTTAATGAATTATAATATTAAGATTTGTTAAGGTAATTGAACCTATACACTACTTATTTATTAATTTCTTCCACTTTGATCGAAATTATTTGAAGATGTCTCCGCAATGTGGTATAGATAGGATGAGTTTATGTCTCTCTCGTGGTTCGGGTGGTCTTCCCTTATCTTCTCTAACGTTGAGAATATTTCTTCTTTGAGAAATGAGTGCACCCGAATGCCCAACTCTAATTATCTTCTCTAACGTTGAGAATATTTCTTCTTTGAGAAATGAGTGCACCCGAATGCCCAACTCTAAGATAATTTACGAAAAGAGGAAACACAGTAGATATAATTTTCCTCATTTATGGAAAAACCTAGGTAATTTTATAAAAAATAAACCAAACTCAAATGTGGTAAGAATACAAAAAGGAATTAACTTTTTTTTCATCTGTTTTTAAATTTCAAATCTCATTAGCATTTAATCTTACCTTACTTGTCTCTCTTGTTTGGACCAAAAGGGGTTCATTTTAAATCTTGACGCAATCTGGTCGAGCTATTTTTATTTTCTTATCTATTTACCATTGAAATGTCAATTAAATTTATAGCCACCCAATAAAAATAATTTATTTTATAAGCTTGTTCGAATCAACATGATTAACGTCACGGTCTTACATTGGTCGCGTCATGGTTTTTGTTTATTACCTTGTTCGAATCAACATGATTAACGTCACGGTCTTACATTGGTCGCGTCATGGTTTTTGTTTATTACATCTCTCAAGTGGTCTGATGGACGCCACTCGCATGTTGCCTTCTTGTCTATCGTGTAGGTCAAAACCTACTCTCTTAGATATGATATTTTCTACGAGAGATCTCAATTGATCGGAATGGTGAACAAAAAAAACCTACTCTCTTAGATATGATATTTTCTACGAGAGATCTCAATTGATCGGAATGGTGAACAAAATATTGTTTACAAGGGAGTGAAAACCTCAGATAGAAGCGTTTTAAAATCTTGAGAGAAAACCCCAAAGAAAACAATATCTAGGGGGAATTTGACATTTTAATCAAAAGTACATAATTTATAACAATTTAGCTATGTTATACTAAATTATAGTACTTATGCAAATTGTTTTATGATATAATATCAACAAAACTAATTAATTTCAATTCAGATCACAATCTAAATATGAATGAGATTATACTCTGGACGATATTAGAGGTTCAAATCGCTCTATACTACACGTTCTTGTACTCATTTTTATTCCATATTAACGTGATAGCAACTCTGTTACAAAGGCTTGATGGAGCTTACAAAAGCAAAAGGGTAATAAACTAGTTTACATANGTGACGTCTAATGGCTCTAATCTGCAAACTCGTTGGGAAGGAGGTCGGCTCATAAGTACAAGTGCACCATTATCAAACAATTGCTTAGAGTATTCTAAGATGTCGAACATATAGTACTTGTATACAATTAGATATCATTTTCGTAAAAAACTTATCAAATTGCAACAAACATAGTCATAGAATTATTTCTAGGGTTTCTTCTTCCTTGCGACCATCCTAATCAAAATCAATGGTCGTTATCCGTTCATAGGTGTTTATGGATGAGTTGGTTTTTGAAATTCAAGCGAAGAGCTCGACTTTCAAGCTCTAACTTCAAATCTAGAGGATGTGAAATGAACTCAGTTTATGTTGACGCATACTAAACAAACGAGCTGTCGTATTTTAGGTCAAAAGATTATTCAGATATTATTAAG
>NW_019269624.1:0-1763 GCF_002738365.1 Cucurbita moschata
ACGTTACAGATTAGGGTTTCCGAATTAGGGTTTCGATTTTAAGCACTCTTTTACTGTTTTTTACACTCCGATTCTTTGACATTCAAATTTAAATCATCAAGCCTATTCATTCGCAGCGAAAGTTTGCGGAAACGTCGACCGTGACTCAGTTTTTTTAGCACGTACTTCAAACGACCCAGATTAGAGTTCGATTTTAATCTCTCTTTTACTATTCTATGCACTCCGTTTCTTCGAAATTCTATTCTAATTCAACATGCCTGATCATTATCGACAGGAATTTTGAAAGACGTCAACCGTGACTGCGTTTTTTCAGCATGTACTTCAAACGTCAAAGATTAGGGTTTTCGAATTAGGGTTTCGATTTTAAGCACGCTTTTATTATTTCATGGACACATCTTCTTAGAAATTGTATAATAATTCATTATGCCTGATCATTACCCAGAGAAATTTTGAAAAACGTTGACCGTGACTCGGTTTTTTTTTATCATGTACTTCAAACGTCACAGATTAGGGTTTCGATTTTAAGCACTCTTTTACTGTTTTTAACACTCCGTTTCTTCGACATTCTATTTTAAATCATCAAGCCTAATAATTCACAACGAAAAATTTCAAAAAACGTCGACCATGACTCAGTTTTTTTAGCATGTACTTCAAACGTCCCAGATTAATTTTCGATTTTAATCTCTCTTTTACTATTCTATGCACTCCGTTTCTTCGAAATTCTATTCTAATTCAACATGCTTAATCATTACCCAAAGAAATTTCGAAAAACGTTAACCGTGACTCGGTTTTTTTTTATCAAGTACTTCACACGTTACAGATTAGGGTTTCCGAATTAGGGTTTCGATTTTAAGCACTCTTTTACTGTTTTTTACACTCCGATTCTTTGACATTCAAATTTAAACCATCAAGCCTATTCATTCGCAACGAAAGTTTGCGGAAACGTCGACCGTGACTCAGTTTTTTTAGCACGTACTTCAAACGACCGAGATTAGAGTTCGATTTTAATCTCTCTTTTACTATTCTATGCACTCCGTTTCTTCGAAATTCTATTCTAATTCAACATGCCTGATCATTATCGACAGGAATTTTGAAAGACGTCAACCGTGACTGCGTTTTTTTAGCATGTACTTCAAACGTCAAAGATTAGGGTTTTCGAATTAGGGTTTCGATTTTAAGCACGCTTTTATTATTTCATGGACACATCTTCTTAGAAATTGTATAATAATTCATTATGCCTGATCATTACCTAGAGAAATTTTGAAAAACGTTGACCGTGACTCGGTTTTTTTTTATCATGTACTTCAAACGTCATAGATTAGGGTTTCCGAATTAGGGTTTCGATTTTAAGCACTCTTTTACTGTTTTTTACACTCCGTTTCTTCGACATTCTATTTTAAATCATCAAGCCTAATCATTCGCAACGAAAGTTTCAAAAACCTTCGACCGTGACTCAGTTTTTTTAGCACGTACTTCAAACGTCCCAGATTAGGATTCGATTTTAATCTCTCTTTTACTGTTCTATGCACCCCGATTCTTCGAAATGCTATTCTAATTCAACATGCCTGATCATTACCCACAGAAATTTCGAAAAACGTTGACTGTGACACGGTTTTTTTATCATGTACTTCAAACGTCACATATTAGGGTTTCCGAATTAGGGTTTCGATTTTAAGCACTCTTTTACTGTTTTTAACACTCCGTTTCTTCGACATTCTATTTTAAATCATCAAGCCTAATAATTCACAACGAAAAATTTCAAA
>NW_019269625.1:0-1762 GCF_002738365.1 Cucurbita moschata
CAATTTTGATAGGACAGGTCAAAAGGAGTCGAACGGGACAAACCGGGAGCCAAAATACCTGCTCACGCGCCCTCACGCGCCAACACAAGGTCAGGGTTCGTTTCTCACGCGCCTGATCCGCGCACAATCGCACTTCCACTCGTGGCCTACCACGCGCCTCGCGTGTCCTTCACGCGCTCGTCTTCAACCTCTCCTCCCTGCAATTTTTTTTTTGCAATCTTTTTCCTTTAATACCCGTTGTGTCCCGAAGCAAAAATTTCATCTCTACAGCTCGAATTTCGTGCTGATTTCTTCTACAACTTTATAGATCTCCTAACTACGGTTCTAACAAGCCTTATTTCATAATTTATTATGCAGTATGAATCAAGATATCGAGATTTAAAGGTTCGGTGATATGGGTTTTTCGTTACCTTTAAATCACCGTCCGATTCAGCTCGTGGTCGTATCCCCTTCCTTAAAGGATTCCTCAGCAACAACCTCTCTTCCTTTACCCTCGATTGATGTCCAATTTTTAAGCAACCAAAACTCGAATTCTCAAAAATTTCCTCCTCTGTTTTATGGGTTTTTCGATTATCACTATTCTTCGTTTTTCTTCCCTTTTTAAAACCTAATCAAGGCCCTAATACGCTTCCACATCCTCTAATAATCCACTCATCAATCCCACGCCTCCAGCCTACGCGTCCGCCGCCCCTCATCCCCCTTTACAGCAGCTGCTTGATGCAGCTGCTTCGATTATTTTCTTTTTTTATTTTATTTTATTTTATTATTTTTTTTTTTATATTTTTTTTAATTATTATTATTATTATTATTATTATTATTATCATCATCGTCATCAAACACAACAAATAAATACAAAAGACATATTATCATTATTTTAGGTTGTTACAATTCTACCCTCCTTTTAAGAACTTTCGTCCTCGAAAGTTTTCAACTCCCTAAACAAGTATGGATACTCTCGTTTAAACTCCTCTTCTCTTTCCCAAGTAGCTTCACTAGCTTGCTGATTCTTCCATAAAACTTTAACAAAGGGAATATCTCTGCTACGCAAGGATCTCACTTCCCGTGCTAAAATTTTCATGAGCTGTTCTTCGTAGCTTAAGTCCTTCTTTAACTCCAAGTCTTCATAATGAAGAATATGCATAGGGTCTACAACATACCTCCTCAGCATCAAAACATGAAAAACATTATGTACAGCATCCAACGCTGGTGGTAATGTCAATCTATAGGCTACTGGGCCAACTCTTTCGAGGTTCTCAAAAGGTCCAATAAAACGTGGACTAAGCTTCCCCTTTCTACCAAATCGCAAAACACCACGAACTGGTGCAATCTTCAGGAACATATGATCCCCTACCTCAAACTCTAGGTCCTTCCTTCTAATATCTGCATAACTCTTCTGACGACTTTGGGCGGTCAAAGTTCTCTTCCTAATCTTCTGAATCGCCTCATTGGTCGTTCGTAGCAAATCTGGACCTAATAGCGGTTTACTACCTACCTCCTCTCAATAAATTGGAGTTCGACACCTCCGTCCATAAAGTGCTTCAAAAGGAGCCATCTGGATAGTTGACTGATAACTATTATTATAGGCAAATTCCACCAAATATAGGTAGGTGTCCCAACTGCTAGCAAAATCAAGTTCACATGCACGCAACATGTCCTCGAGAATTTAATTTAATCTCTCTATCTTTCCATCTGTCTGAGGATGAAATGCTGTACTAAACTTACTTTAGTTGTGTACCAAGGGCTTTCTGAAGACTCTTCCAGA
>NW_019269626.1:0-812 GCF_002738365.1 Cucurbita moschata
TTTTCGACACGAGTAAATGTTTTTTTTCTTCCATATTTTAAGCTTAGGACAATCTTTAGTGGATATGGTATGATACTAAAACGAGAAAACATCTTTTCAGATCGAGTTAACGACCCTGTCTCAATGGGCAAAAAAGTTCCTATGTTAACACCTTTGGATTTTGAGTGCAAAATGGCCCGGAAGCGAAAGTGAAAAAAATTCGTATTTTAACCATTTATATGTGTAAGATTCTTAAACTTGAGCGTTTCCTTACAGATTCGTCGAAAAACATCGAAAGAAACCAAGGTTTTTCACGTAGCCATTCGGGTGCCTCCACGAGGGTCTTTTCGTAAGGGTTGAGGTTGTGAAGACTTTTCGACACGAGTAAATGTTTTTTCTCTTCCATATTTTAAGCTTAGGACAATCTTACGTCGATATGCTATGATACTAAAACGAGAAAACATCTTTTCAGATCGAGTTAACGACCCTGTCTCAATGGGCAAAAAAGTTCCTATGTTAACACCTTTGGATTTTGAGTGCAAAATGGCCCGGAAGCGAAAGTGAAAAAAATTCGTATTTTAACCATTTATATGTGTAAGATTCTTAAACTTGAGCGTTTCCTTACAGATTCGTCTAAAAACATCGAAAGAAACAAAGGTTTTTCACGTAGTGATTCAAGTGCCTCAACGAGGGTCTTTTCGTAAAGGTTGAGGTTGTGAAGACTTTTCGACACGAGTAAATGTTTTTTTTCTTCCATATTTTAAGCTTAGGACAATCTTTAGTGGATATGGTATGATACTAAAACGAGAAAACATCTTTTCAGATCGAGTTAA
>NW_019269626.1:1096-1762 GCF_002738365.1 Cucurbita moschata
AAGGTTTTTCACGTAGCCATTCGGGTGCCTCCACGAGGGTCTTTTCGTAAGGGTTGAGGTTGTGAAGTCGTTTCGACACGAGTAAATGTTTTTTTTCTTCCATATTTTAAGCTTAGGACAATCTTTAGTGGATATGGTATGATACTAAAACGAGAAAACATCTTTTCAGATTGAGTTAACGACCCTGTCTCAATGGGCAAAAAAGTTCCTATGTTAACACCTTTGGATTTTGAGTGCAAAATGGCCCGGAAGCGAAAGTGAAAAAAAATCATATTTTAACCATTTATATGTGTAAGATTCTTAAACTTGAGCGTTTCCTTACAGATTCATCGAAAAACATCGAAAGAAACAAAGGTTTTACACGTAGCCATTCGGGTGCCTCCACGAGGGTCTTTTCGTAAGGGTTAAGGTTGTGAAGTCTTTTCGACACGAGTAAATGTTTTTTTTCTTCCATATTTTAAGCTTAGGACAATCTTTAGTGGATATGGTATGATACTAAAACGAGAAAACATCTTTCTAGATCGAGTTAACGACCCTGACTCGATGGGCAAGAATGTTCCTATGTTAACACCTTTGGATTTTGAGTGCAAAATGGCCCGGAAGTGAAAGTGAAAAAAATTCGTATTTTAACCATTTATATGTGTAAGATTCTTAAACTTGAGCGTT
>NW_019269627.1:0-1762 GCF_002738365.1 Cucurbita moschata
CAATCATCACAAGCTGACCGGCGTCTACTTCATCCCGAGACTCAAGGCTAATACTGTGAGCCTTGGTCAACTCGATAAGGCCGGCTGCCACATTTCCATCAAGCGCGGGCTACTTAGGATCCGCGATAATCGACGACGGTTGCTCATGCAAGTTCGGTGCATGGCAAACCGCCTTTACATCCTAAAGCTGGAGATAGAGCAACCAGTCAACCTCTCGGCCAGGTACCGAAAGATGGAAGACCTATTAGGAAGAGGTGAACCACCTGGACTGGCGGCGTGCCAACTCGAAGAAGAGGCGGCCGAACAAGACGTGGAGTCTGGAGGACATGCCGCCCAGGGACACCGAGCCATAGGGCTCAAAATGGAGTGCAAACGAAATAAGGTATACCATAGGTTTTAGGAGGAGATTGTTAGATAAAACCTGAGTTTTCCCTTATTTAGATTCATACGATTACATTAATTATCTGTTTGACCATTTGACAAACACGTCGAATGGATTAACCAAATTTTAGACGGCAATTTTGTAGGAAGTGGCACAGATTAAGTGGCCACTCTCCACCCATTTTTAGAATTGAGTTATATTTAAATAGGAAGTCTGTTCACAATATCAAATACAACCTGAATTAAAGGGGCAGTCAAAATTTCATCATTCTCTCTCTTCTTATTTTAAGCATTTTATTTTCCTCCCAACAACCTGTTGTCGACAATTTCCTCTCACCGAAAATAAAGGATTTCCCGGCCAATTGTTGAAATCCAACAACTTCTCTGGATCGGTTTTGCCATAAAACTTGAGAAGTTTTAATTTGATGCTCTCCACGTTACGATCAATTCTATCATCATAAGGAACGCGTTCTTGTAAGTTATGATACCTTCTTCCATAGTCTCTCCCTCGCATGAAGCCACGACCAACCACATGTGGATTATCCTTGTGGTGATCAGAATTGTTGCCCTCATATTTATTGATTGAGGGTGTAACGACCCTAAATTTCCACATACTCAGAGTCGCTACTAACGTCTCATGCTCATGTATAATGCGGAAATATAACTCTTACATAAACATAATTGATAACGTAAACTTAAAAAAAAAACGTTTAAAACAACTCCTCTGGAAAACATAGCCATGGTCTTACATGTTTAAATATGAAATATTGAAATTTAGAGAAAACAAAAACAAATACAAAATAATTTAAAACAATGAGATGCAAAACAACCTATTCTAACTTAAGACTAGAAATTTTAAATATGAGTCTACTAGAAATTTAAATATGAGTCTACCCTATGAACGTGCCACAGTCTCTGCTCGCGATGCCGCCGTCCTCCGTACAAGTCCGCCTTGCCTTTATCTGAAAAATGATGTGGCACACGGCCTGAGTATTTCAAAGAATACTCAGTAAGTGGCCCCACTATAGGGGGCCATGCAAATGCAAACACATACAATCATGATTTAGGGACCTATCTCTAATCATCTTAGGGGTGGCCTCCAGTCTCGAACAAATTGGATGTGTAGTACTTCCCTACGCACGACTCACACGTGCGAGTGTGAATCCCAAGGGCGCTCGCACACCCCCTGGACCCTCTGGTCAAGCTAATCTATAGTGATGTTCAGAGGTCAGCGGAACCCAATAGTGTCATGCACCTCATGAACACCCTCATCTGTGTGCATTCGCACCTGTGCGCATTCGCGCTCATCATACGGTGCGCGTCCGCACTCATCATCTCAAGGGGAAGTACCTATGCTTATGAACATACAATATGCATGAGG
>NW_019269628.1:0-651 GCF_002738365.1 Cucurbita moschata
TTACAGATTCGTCGAAAAACATCGAAAGAAACAAAGGTTTTTCACGTAGCCATTCGGGTGCCTCCACGAGGGACTTTTCGTAAGGGTTTAGGTTGTGAAGTCTTTTCGTCACGGGTAAATGTTTTTTTTCTTCCATATTTTAAGCTTAGGACAATCTTACGTGGATATGGTATGATACTAAAACGAGAAAGCATCTTTTCAGATCGAGTTAACGACCCTGTCTCAATGGGCAAAAAAGTAACTATGTTAACACCTATGGATTTTGAGTGCAAAATGGCCCGGAAGCGAAAGTGAAAAATATTCGTATTTTAACCATTTATATGTGTAAGATTCTTAAACTTGAGCGTTTCCTTACAGATTCGTCGAAAAACATCGAAAGAAACAAAGGTTTTTCACGTAGCCATTCGGGTGCCTCCACGAGGGACTTTTCGTAAGGGTTGAGGTTGTGAAGTCTTTTCGTCACGGGTAAATGTTTTTTTTCTTCCATATTTTAAGCTTAGGACAATCTTACGTGGATATGGTATGATACTAAAACGAGAAAGCATCTTTTCAGATCGAGTTAACGACCCTGTCTCAATGGGCAAAAAAGTTCCTATGTTAACACCTATGGATTTTGAGTGCAAAATGGCCCGGAAGCGAAAGTGAAAAATA
>NW_019269628.1:673-1761 GCF_002738365.1 Cucurbita moschata
CTTAAACTTGAGCGTTTCCTTACAGATTCGTCGAAAAACATCGAAAGAAACAAAGGTTTTTCACGTAGCCATTCGGGTGCCTCCACGAGGGACTTTTCGTAAGGGTTGAGGTTGTGAAGTCTTTTCGTCACGGGTAAATGTTTTTTTTCTTCCATATTTTAAGCTTAGGACAATCTTACGTGGATATGGTATGATACTAAAACGAGAAAGCATCTTTTCAGATCGAGTTAACGACCCTGTCTCAATGGGCAAAAAAGTTCCTATGTTAACACCTATGGATTTTGAGTGCAAAATGGCCCGGAAGCGAAAGTGAAAAATATTCGTATTTTAACCATTTATATGTGTAAGATTCTTAAACTTGAGCGTTTCCTTACAGATTCGTCGAAAAACATCGAAAGAAACAAAGGTTTTTCACGTAGCCATTCGGGTGCCTCCACGAGGGACTTTTCGTAAGGGTTGAGGTTGTGAAGTCTTTTCGACACGAGTAAATGTTTTTTTTCTTCCATATTTTAAGCTTAGGACAATCTTACGTGGATATGGTATGATACTAAAACGTGAAAGCATCTTTTCAGATCGAGTTAACGACCCTGTCTCAATGGGCAAAAAAGTTCCTATGTTAACACCTATGGATTTTGAGTGCAAAATGGCCCGGAAGCGAAAGTGAAAAATATTCGTATTTTAACCATTTATATGTGTAAGATTCTTAAACTTGAGCGTTTCCTTACAGATTCGTCGAAAAACATCGAAAGAAACAAAGGTTTTTCACGTAGCCATTCGGGTGCCTCCACGAGGGACTTTTCGTAAGGGTTGAGGTTGTGAAGTCTTTTCGTCACGGGTAAATGTTTTTTTTCTTCCATATTTTAAGCTTAGGACAATCTTACGTGGATATGGTATGATACTAAAACGAGAAAGCATCTTTTCAGATCGAGTTAACGACCCTGTCTCAATGGGCAAAAAAGTTCCTATGTTAACACCTATGGATTTTGAGTGCAAAATGGCCCGGAAGCGAAAGTGAAAAATATTCGTATTTTAACCATTTATATGTGTAAGATTCTTAAACTTGAGCGTTTCCTTACAGATTCGTCGAA
>NW_019269629.1:0-1761 GCF_002738365.1 Cucurbita moschata
CTTGATTCACTTATTTTTAAGGTCTATGTGGTGTATATAGTCGAGTTGTCACCCTTAGTGAGTTACATGAGTCATAAAGGGTACGTAGTTGTGCCTAGTTATTGTCACTCCTCTAAAGTGGTTTTTTTCCCTTACCCTATTCTGCCTATGGGCCTAAGCCTAAAAGGAGTTAAATGAAATAGGTCATATAATTTTTTTTAAAATTTTTAAAATACAAGACATAAAATAAATAAAGTAATATATTAAATTACAAGAAGTTAAATACATACATTTGAGAGCGTGTTGTTTTAAATACAAAGATCAGTTACAGTTGGAGACTGGTATAAAAGACATATATAAATAAATATAAGACTCAAAAGACTTAGGTCAACGAGGTCCCCTCCATAGCCACACGACCTAGCATGCCCCCACAGTAACCAGTGATCTATTACTCACCTGAAAACATGAAATGTAGTAAGACCAAGTATAAAAATACTTAGTATGGAACCAATTTATAGCCTCTTATCAAACTTATTCATGTACATGAAATCTTAAGCTATACGGTCATACTATCCCTAGATTTAGCCAAAGTGAGGCTCAATACCTGTATTAACATTTTTAGGTCTTTAAGCCCCAAAACCCTATACATACCTCCTCTAAGGAGTGCTCTACCTCTTTAGGTTCATAACAGAAAAGGTCGGGCCTAGGGTAAGTCTAGTAAGTATGGAGGAGCCCTTTTGCTCTAACGTAATATACATACTTCACACTTGATTATATACTAAGCTCATACCAAACAATTTTCCTTAATGGTTTGTCACATTTTCCTTAACTATCTATTGCATTACCTTTTAGGCTAAAACAGTCACTGACTTGTCACATCGCCCTTTCGAGCTAAGATAGTAACTTACTTGTTCGCACTCATCTTGCGCTAGAACAGTAAATTACCTATTGGTCACCCTTATAAGCAGAGATAATAACTAACCTGGCTCCCCCACTAAGCACAACTGAAACTACCTTAATAACATACCCTCTATGACTCCTGTAACTGACTAAGGGTGACAACTCGACTATATATACTACATAGACCCTAACACCACTTGGCTAGTTCATGAACAGGGGTTGCACCCTAATCATCCTTACAAGGTACATGGTCAACCCAAAGGAGACAGTGGGACCTGTAGCTAGGTCTAGTACCTTAGTGACGTAAAACCATGGTTCACAATCAATAACCAACTTATTGAGACTCTAGGACACATATCGATCGTCCAAAGAAAAATTGGTCATAAATGGATTTTGCAAACCCTTTGGCATGTACCCAAGGACACTCATAACATACATCATGCTCAACATGCTCAATATAAGGAATAAAATCAATCTAGACACGTTGAAAAACTTATAAACATGATAAAAATATTAAAATTCTCAAACATGCAAGTCGAAACTATAAAACTGTAAACTATGCTAAACCGTAAACCATAGACATTTATAATTTAGCTATTATGATACTAGGTCAATTACGTTTCTAGATATGATTTCTAATCATATGTGCTTGTCCTAATCGAATCCTACAAGTACTATTCGATGTTTGTTCTTATGGCTAGTTACTTGTTCCGGTGTGTTTAGATACTAGGATTAAAGTTTTCCTGCTTTTCTTCCAAATTTCTAGGGTAGGATGCAAATTGTGTCTAGTGTCGGGAACAACAAACAATTTTGAGAGAACCAGTCTAAACAGGAGTGAACCAGTCTGGTAAATGTCATCAAATTTAGTGCTTGACCTCTTAA
>NW_019269630.1:0-993 GCF_002738365.1 Cucurbita moschata
AAATTTCTGTGGGTAATGATCAGGCATAATGAAATATTATAGATTTTCTAAGAAGAGGTGTGCATGAAACAATAAAAGAGTGCTTAAAATCGAAACCCTAATTCGGAAACCCTAATCTGTGACGTTTCAAATACATGATAAAAAAAAAACCGAGTCACGGTCAACGTTTTTCAAAATTTCTGTGGGTAATGATCAGGCATAATGAATTATTATAGAATTTCTAAGAAGAGGTGTGCATGAAACAATAAAAGAGTGCTTAAAATCGAAACCCTAATCTGTGACGAGACCCAGTCACGTTTGACGTTTTTTAAAATTCCTGTCGATAATGATCAGGCATGTTGAATTAGAATATAATTTCAAAGAAACGGAGTGCATAGAACAGTAAAAGAGAGATTAAAATCGAACCCTAATCTGGGACGTTTGAAGTACGTGCTAAAAAAACTGAGTCACGTTCGACGTTTTTTGAAACTTTCGTTGCGAATGATTAGGCTTGATGATTTAAAATAGAATGTCGAAGAAACGGAGTGTAAAAAACAGAAAAAGAGTGCTTAAAATCGAAACCCTAATTCGGAAACCCTAATCTGTGACGTTTGAAGTACATGCTAAAAAGACCAGGTCACGTTTGACGTTTTTCAAAATTCCTGTCGATAATGATCAGGCATGTTGAAAGAGAATATAATTTCGAAGAAACGGAGTGCATAGAACAGTAAAAGAGAGATTAAAATCATACCCTAATCTGAGACGTTTGAAGTACGTGCTAAAAAAACTGAGTCACGATCGATGTTTTTTGAAACATTCGTTGCGAATGATTAGGCTTGATGATTTAAAATAAAATGTCGAAGTAACGGAGTGTAAAAAACAATAAAAGAGTGCTTAAAATCGAAACCCTAATTCGAAAACCCTAATCTGTGACATTTGAAGTACATGATAAAAAAAAACCGAGTCACGGTCAACGTTTTTCAAAATTTCTGTGGGTAATGATCAGGCATGAAT
>NW_019269630.1:1308-1759 GCF_002738365.1 Cucurbita moschata
CATAATCAATTATTATAGAATTTCTAAGAAGAGGGGTGCATGAAACAATAAAAGAGTGCTTAAAATCGAAACCCTAATTTGGAAACCCTAATCTGTGACGTTTGAAGTACATGCTAAAAAGACCCAGTCACGTTTTGACGTTTTTCAAAATTCTTATCGATAATGATCAGGCATGTTGAATTAGAATATAATTTCGAAGAAACGGAGTGCATAGAACAGTAAAAGAGAGATTAAAATCGAACCCTAATCTGGGACGTTTGAAGTACGTGCTAAAAAAACTGAGTCACGGTCGACGTTTTTTGAAACTTTCGTTGCGAATGATAAGGCTTGATGATTTAAAATAGAATGTCGAAGAAACGGAGTGTAAAAAAAAGAAAAAGAGTCCTTAAAATCGAAACCCTAATCTGTGACGTTTAAAGTACGTGATAAAACAAAAAAGAGTCACGGTCGA
>NW_019269631.1:0-1757 GCF_002738365.1 Cucurbita moschata
GTTTTTGAATAAAATCGAGACGTGTATATTCATTTTGAAGTCAGTATTTTATTTTTAGATATCAACTTGGATATTCATTTTGAAGTCAGTATTTTATTTTTAGATATCAACTAGGATATTTTATTGCATAGGGGCACAATTTTGTTAAAAGTCTCTTTATAATTGAGATGTGAGTTGCTTTTATTAGATAAGTATTGTAGTAAGCACATAACTTTTAAAGAAAGGAAACGATTTTATGTGAAGTGGAGAAAAGGTTATGGTTTATTCTAAGAACTCCCTTTATGAATCAGATAACTTTGTTTTACTATTAAAAGAGAAAAACGGTAACGTCCCTAATTTTCTTTAACCTAGCCAGCGACGTTACGTTGCATTCATAAGACGTAAATGCGGAAGCTCATATAAAACAACCTTAAGAATAGTGACGTGGCTTTTATAAGCGGGTTCATAAAACCAAGGATCAGTCTAACTCGGGAATCAACAATCAGCTAACTAGGGAAAACAAATGCATTATTTATTACTCAAAAGGAAATCTCGAACAGAGCATCTACTGTTCTACAAGCCCTCCATTTAACTTCGATGGCCTTCGCAGCGTTCACCGTCAACCATACAGGAGAGCCTCGCCTTTACCTGAAAATGTAGGTAGCACCTAGCTTCCCTGGTAGAGGCTGAGTCATTAGCTCGTTGATTATTAGATAGGTTTCGTATGACGATTTGTAATGCGTCCACCAAGCGTTGTCGAGTCTTGGGAGGGCTGAGGCGTCGCTGGTGGCGGGAATCGGATGGCTATATCAGGTTCTTCCCCTGAGTCCTCGCGGACTAGACCTCGTCCTCTTCTGCCTCTCCCTCTGCCCCTAAGTGTTGGTCGAACCATAATACCCCCTCCTCGTGTTCTAGGTGGCATATCTAAACATAGCAGTAGCTACTGAGTCACATACTAATCTAGCAGATTCTTTGATACAATCACGCCGGCCGCACATGCATACAGACATACGTTAATCGTAGCCACCAGATATATCATATTACAACTAATGTTGTCACATCATGGAGCATACTAACATTTAAACACATGAGAACGTGCACATCATATCATATCATTCATATTATAAACATATGTCATATTATAAACATAAAGAAGAAATGACACGGGAAAGGGCCACTAGGCGTATCTCGTCATACATTAAACAAGTCGATTCGACAGTAAGACCACTCACTTGGTTGGCCTTAACTGGAATTCTCCCTAAATTCGAGTACGTTTTGTTTTTCGTCCCTTGAAATTTCTCCTAGTATTATTGGTTGTCCTTTCCTATTAAAACGTCCATCTCGTTTCGTTGGTAGCTACAATTTCTTAACTCGGTTTAACATAAGTCGAGAAATTGAACCTTATGCTGACCTTAATATCCTTAAACAAGGTCCATTTCAGCTTTAGAATAGTTGAGACGGCAAAAATTTGGCAAAATACACCATAACGAGCCGAGGAGTTGGATTCTGAGTTGCGAAGCCATGCCTAGCCAACTGAGCCGCGTAAGCCGAAGAAGTTTCTGGCTGTAGCTGTGACGCGTGGTGCAGTGAGACGCAAACGCGTATTTTTCGTCGATCGAGTTTTGTTTTTTTCGCCATTACAGAGTTTGTTTGTGTTTCATATTCAGAGTGGCGTATAAATTTCAAATTTATTTTATTTTCGTGCTTGAAATTTTTCTATAAAATGTAGACTTTTGACAATGAGGTTGAGGTCAATATTTTTTTTCTTCAACAGCATC
>NW_019269632.1:0-1753 GCF_002738365.1 Cucurbita moschata
GACTCGGTTTTTTAAATACGTAGTTCAAACGAGCAAGTTTAAGGTTTCCAAATTAGGGTTTCGATTTAAAGCACACTTTCTCTGTTTTATGCACTGTGTTTCTTTGAAATTATATCCTAAATCATCAAGCCTAATCATTCCAAACAAAAGTTCCGAAGAACGTCGACCGTGACTCGGTTTTTTAAATACGTAGTTCAAACGTCCAAGTTTAGGGTTTCCAAATTAGGGTTTCGATTTCAAGCACACTTTCTTTGTTTTATGCACTGCGTTTCTTTGAAATTATATCATAAATCATCAGGCCTAATCATTCCAAACAAAAGTTTCGAAGAACGTCGACCGTGACTCGGTTTTTTAAATACGTAGTTCAAACGTCCAAGTTTAGGGTTTCCAAATTAGGGTTTCGATTTCAAGCACACTTTCTTTGTTTTATGCACTGCGTTGCTTTGAAATTATATCATAAATCATCAGGCCTAATCATTCCAAACAAAATTTTCGAAGAACGTCGACCGTGACTCGGTTTTTTAAATACGTAGTTCAAACGAGCAAGTTTAAGGTTTCCAAATTAGGGTTTCGATTTAAAGCACACTTTCTCTGTTTTATGCACTGTGTTTCTTTGAAATTATATCCTAAATCATCAGGCGTAATCATTCCAAACAAAAGTTTCGAAGAACGTCGACCGTGACTCGGTTTTTTAAATACGTAGTTCAAACGAGCAAGTTTAGGGTTTCCAAATTAGGGTTTCGATTTAAGGCACACTTTCTCTTATTTATGCACTGTGTTTCTTTAAAATTATATCTTAAATCATCGGGCGTAATCATTCCAAACAAAAGTTTCGAAGAACGTCGACCGTGACTCGGTTTTTTAAATACGTAGTTCAGACGTCCAAGTTTAGGGTTTCCAAATTAAGGTTTCGATTTCAAGCACACTTTCTTTGTTTTATGCATTGTGTTTCTTTGAAATTATATCCTAAATCATCAGGCCTAATCATTCCAAACAAAAGTTTCGAAGAACGTCGACTGTGACTCGGTTTTTTAAATACGTAGTTCAAACGTCCAAGTTTAGGGTTTCCAAATTAGGGTTTCGATTTCAAGCACACTTTCTTTGTTTTATGCACTGCGTTTCTTTGAAATTATATCATAAATCATCAGGCCTAATCATTCCAAACAAAAGTTTCGAAGAACGTCGACCGTGACTCGGTTTTTTAAATACGTAGTTCAAACGTCCAAGTTTAGGGTTTCCAAATTAAGGTTTCGATTTCAAGCACACTTTCTTTGTTTATGCACTGCGTTTCTTTGAAATTATATCATAAATCATCAGGCCTAATCATTCCAATAAAAAGTTTCGAAGAACGTCGACCGTGACTCGGTTTTTTAAATACGTAGTTCAGACGTCCAAGTTTAGGGTTTCCAAATTAAGGTTTCGATTTCAAGCACACTTTCTTTGTTTATGCACTGCGTTTCTTTGAAATTATATCATAAATCATCAGGCCTAATCATTCCAAACAAAAGTTTCGAAGAACGTCGACCGTGACTCAGTTTTTTAAATACGTAATTCGAACGTCCAAGTTTAGGGTTTCCAAATTAGGGTTTCGATTTCAAGCACACTTTCTTTGTTTATGCACTGCGTTTCTTTGAAATTATATCATAAATCATCAGGCCTAATCATTCCAAACAAATGTTTCGAAGAACGTCGACCGTGACTCGGTTTTTTAAATACGTAGTTCAAACGTCCAAGTTTAGGGTTTCCAAATTAG
>NW_019269633.1:0-776 GCF_002738365.1 Cucurbita moschata
AAAAAGTTCCTATGTTAACACCTATGGATTTTGGAGAGCAAAATGGCCCGGAAGCGAAAGTGAAAAATATTCGTATTTTATCCATTTATATGTGTAAGATTCTTAAACTTGAGCGTTTCCTTACAGATTCGTCGAAAAACATCGAAAGAAACAAAGGTTTTTCACGTAGCCATTCGGGTGCCTCCACGAGGGTCTTTTCGTAAGGGTTGAGGTTGTGAAGTCTTTTCGACACGAGTAAATGTTTTTTTTCTAACATATTTTCACCTTAGGACAATCTTACGTCGATATGGTATGATACTAAAAGGAGAAAACATCTTTTCAGATCGAGTTAACGACCCTGTCTCGATGGGCCAAAAAGTTCCTATGTTAACACCTATGGATTTTGGAGTGCAAAATGGCCCGGAAGCGAAAGTGAAAAATATTCGTATTTTATCCATTTATATGTGTAAGATTCTTAAACTTGAGCGTTTCCTTACAGATTCGTCGAAAAACATCGAAAGAAACAAAGGTTTTTCACGTAGCCATTCGGGTGCCTCCACGAGGGTCTTTTCGTAAGGGTTGAGGTTGTGAAGTCTTTTCGACACGAGTAAATGTTTTTTTTGTTCTATATTTTCAGCTTAGGACAATCTTACGTCCATATGGTATGATACTAAAAGGAGAAAACATCTTTTCAGATCGAGTTAACGACCCTGTCTCGATGGGCAAAAAAGTTCCTATGTTAACACCTATGGATTTTGGAGAGCAAAATGGCCCGGAAGCGAAAGTGAAAAATATTC
>NW_019269633.1:1145-1754 GCF_002738365.1 Cucurbita moschata
TCTTTCCGTAAGGGTTGAGGTTGTGAAGTCTTTTCGACACGAGTAAATGTTTTTTTTCTTCCATATTTTTAGCTTAGGACAATTTTACGTCGATATGGTATGATACTAAAAGGAGAAAACATCTTTTCAGATCGAGTTAACGACCCTGTCTCGATGGGCAAAAAAGTTCCTATGTTAACACCTATGGATTTTGAGTGCAAAATGGCCCGGAAGCGAAAGTGAAAAATATTCGTATTTTAACCATTTATATGTGTAAGATTCTTAAACTTGAGCGTTTCCTTACAGATTCGTCGAAAAACATCGAAAGAAACAAAGGTTTTTCACGTAGCCATTCGGGTGCCTCCACGAGGGTCTTTTCGTAAGGGTTGAGGTTGTGAAGTCTTTTCGACACGAGTAAATGTTTTTTTTCTAACATATTTTCAGCTTAGGACAATCTTACGTCGATATGGTATGATACTAAAAGGAGAAAACATCTTTTCAGTTCGAGTTAACGACCCTGTCTCGATGGGCAAAAAAGTTCCTATGTTAACACCTATGAATTTCGAGTGCAAAATGGCCCGGAAGCGAAAGTGAAAAATATTCGTATTTTAACCATTTATATGTGTAAGA
>NW_019269634.1:0-1750 GCF_002738365.1 Cucurbita moschata
GAGAGAAGGTTTGAGAGAGAGAGAACGGATTTGCCGGAGTTTCCGTCGGAGAGTCGCCTATAGGATCCATTCCCTACTAAGACCTGTACTCTGGAGCCCTTCTTGGAGTGAAGTAAGAACTCGTGTGGAGATTTCCTCCTCTTCCCTCAAGATCAGAAACAAAAAAAAAACCCAAGGTAAGATTTCGAACTATACCTTCCAGATCTGGGATCTTTGTTGAGGAGTAGAATGATTAAGTCTACTACCTTCTTCTAGGGAAGATTCGCCGCTGATCTTGGTGAGGAAAACGGACGAAACGACGAGATCGGAGAGACTACCCAAGAACGGTAAGGATTTGACCGGACTCTTTCCGACGCTCATAACTCACCTTATGACTAAACAAAATCAAGAAAGAAATACTAGCACGTAGGTAGATAGATGATCTAAATCGTTGTTGAAGAAACCATTTCTGTTTGGATTGAGAATCGAAAAACAGAAAATGGAGAGTACCTCGGAAACTAACCGGAAAACTTTGATTCTCTGCTAGGAGGAGGGAGAAAACCGCCGGCGTACCACGTGGCAACCAGCTAGAGGGCCGCGTGCGCCAATCGCCCCCGGACACGCGTCGAGCGCCGCCTGGGAAAGCGCGGCTCCAGCTCTCCTGCAACACGCGTCTCTGGCTACGCGACCCGGACCCGCGACCCGCGACCCGCGACTGCAGAAATCTCTGGGCGCGTGACACTCGCGCGTGGGATCTGCGAGTGGCTGCTCCCCGGCGTGAGACTGGCGCGTGGAGGCGCGTGTAAGCTGATTTTTGGCCCGAACGACTTCTGTTTTCCCTAGTTTCCCCCTGATTCATATCCTAACTCCATTTGTTTGTATGAAATAGGACCTTATTGAGGAAAAATCACCCCCTCTCGATACGCCAAGTGTGTGGAAACGCTGCGTAAGGGCACGTAGCATCCAAGTAAGTCGCCACACGGAATTTAGGAAGTAATACTTGTAGGAACCGCTTGGGATGCATGCATGCTAGTTTGAATTACCTTAGGTTGTAGCTTTCCGTAATGTTCTTGGAGGAATAGATTATTGAAAGTAAGATGTATGCTGTGATTTGTTATGAGCGTTACTTGGATACTGCTTATATGCTTTTAGTTCCCATTTTATTTCATGCATATGTATATCTTTTTGCTGAATGGAGGATGGGAAAATTGCGAACTCTGTGCTCCGGGAGTTGATGGATGTTATCACCCCGTCGAGCTTGTATGATTACTTTGCATGAAATGTGTTTGAGGTTTTTGGATATTAGTTATGTACGTACTCGGTTATTTTCATGGCCACCTTTATGAATAAGACTAGTAGACTATGGTTAGAGCGACAAGCCATCAAGGGATAGACATAACCTTTTCCTATTAGTTTAACAGACCATCACGGCACATGAAACATCCTTAGAGTACCCTTAGGCTACTTGTGTGTGGATGGTGATATAGCTTCGTGGGGGACCAGCGGGTTCCTGATCAGGACTCGATTGCTCGATAGCCGTTTAGTATGGGAAACGGGATACCCACGTCGTAATTGACCGTTTAGCTGGATGGAATAGGGGAGGTAGCCCTCCCAAATACAGGGGGATTATCATGGGTCTAGGGGGTTGCAGCTCACTTCCTAGGCAAGACCCCAGATAATCTCATACCCATGCCGAGGTAGCCACTCGTAAGGCACCAGTCCAACACAGGTTAGCATAAAAGGAACTCTATGGGTTTAAATAAAAGGTCTA
>NW_019269635.1:0-1748 GCF_002738365.1 Cucurbita moschata
AAAACCTTTGTTTCTTTCGATGTTTTTCGACGAATCTGTATGGAAACGCTCAAGTTTAAGAGTCTTACACATATAAATGGTGAAAATACGACTTTTTTTCCCTTTCGCTTCCGGGCCATTTTGCACTCAAAATCCATAGGTGTTAACATAGGAACTTTTTTTGCCCATTGAGACAGGGTCGTTAACTCGATCTGAAAAGTTGTTTTCTCGTTTTAGTATCATACCATATCCACTAAAGATTGTCCTAGGCTTAAAATATGGAAGAAAGAAAATATTTACTCGTGTCGAAAAGACTTCACAACCTCAACCCTTACGAAAAGACCCTCGTGGAGGCACCCGAATGGCTACGTGAAAAACCTTTGTTTCTTTCGATGTTTTTCGACGAATCTATATGGAAATGTTCAAGTTTAAGGGTCTTACACATATAAATGGTGAAAATAAGACTTTTTTTCACTTTCGCTTCCGGGCCATTTTGCACTCAAAATCCATAGGTGTTAACATAGGAACTTTTTTATCCCATTGAGACAGGGTCGTTAACTCGATCTGAAAAGTTGTTTTCTCGTTTTAGTATCATACCATATCCACTAAAGATTGTCCTAGGCTTAAAATATGGAAGAAAAAAAACATTTACTCGTGTCGAAAAGACTTCACAACCTCAACCCTTACGAAAAGACCCTCGTGGAGGCACCCGAATGGCTACGTGAAAAACCTTTGTTTCTTTCGATGTTTTTCGACGAATCTGTAAGGAAACGGTCAATTTTAAGAGTCTTACACATATAAATGGTGAAAATACGACTTTTTTTCACTTTCGCTTCCGTGCCATTTTGCACTCAAAATCCATAGGTGTTAACATAGGAACTTTTTTTGCCCATTGAGACAGGGTCGTTAACTCGATCTGAAAAGTTGTTTTCTCGTTTTAGTATCATACCATATCCACTAAAGATTGTCCTAAGCTTAAAATATGTTAGAAAAAAAACATTTACTCGTGTCGAAAAGACTTCACAACCTCAACCCTTACGAAAAGACCCTCGTGGAGGCACCCGAATGGCTACGTGAAAAACCTTTGTTTCTTTCGATGTTTTTCGACGAATCTGTATGGAAATGCCCAAGTTTAAGAGTCTTACACATATAAATGGTGAAAATACGACTTTTTTTCACTTTCTCTTCCGGGCCATTTTGCACTCAAAATCCATAGGTGACATAGGAACTTTTTTTGCCCATTGAGACAGGGTCGTTAACTCGATCTGAAAAGTTGTTTTCTCGTTTTAGTATCATACCATATCCACTAAAGATTGTCCTAGGCTTAAAATATGGAAGAAAAAAAACATTTACTCGTGTCGAAAAGACTTCACAACCTCAACCCTTACGAAAAGACCCTCGTGGAGGCACCCGAATGGCTACGTGAAAAACCTTTGTTTCTTTCGATGTTTTTCGACGAATCTGTATGGAAACGCTCAAGTTTAAGAGTCTTACACATAGAAATGGTGAAAATACGACTGTTTTTCGCTTTCGCTTCCGGGCCATTTTGCACTCAAAATCCATAGGTGTTAACATAGGAACTTTTTTTGCCCATTGAGACAGGGTCGTTAACTCGATCTGAAAAGTTGTTTTCTCGTTTTACTATCATACCATATCCACTAAAGATTGTCCTAGGCTTAAAATATGGAAGAAAAAAAACATTTACTCGTGTCGAAAAGACTTCACAACCTCAACCCTTACGAAAAGACCCTCGTGGAGGCACCCGAATG
>NW_019269636.1:0-1742 GCF_002738365.1 Cucurbita moschata
CTTTCTTTTTATTCTTTATAGAAAATGACGTTTTGGTATGTGTGTTATGCCCTCTTTTTCATTGCTGATTTTGTTTGCATTTTAGAAGACTCACTATTCTGCATAATTTTTGTTGTGCATCTTTTGTTTAGCACTTTTCAACTTTCTCTATGGTATGTCAGCTGTCTCTAGGGATGAATATTGCATATTTTCTTAATTTCACCTACCTTGTTGGGTATTTCTTACTGTTCAATTCTATTTATTGACATTGCTCATTTTCCTCTCTTTTTGGCGTTTGGTATCTGCTAATAGCTTCCCAAGAGGTCTATTTCGTAACTCATTTGCTAATTGACCTACTTGAACTTTCAAATTTCGTAAGGATGCTTGTTGACTTTGTATCATAACATCATTTTTTTGCCATATATTCCTTTATTAGACCCTAAAGCGATGTTCCTGGTATGTGTTGAGCTTGGTTAGTTCCTTTCCCTTGGGTGTTGCCTTGTTGAGGACAATATGCCAATTGATTTTGTAATCCAAAATCACGAGGGTAATTTGCTATAGGTGGTAGTTGTTGAATGTATGATGTTTATCTCTTCCATGAGAAGTTTGGATGGTTTCTCTACCATGTGTTGTAAGTATTTGAGAAGGGATTATTTTTCTTGGTTCCTTAACTAACTTGATACCCAAAAAAATTTGAAGTTGGATTACTCGAACATGGATCAAAAGTGTGTTCTTCTCCGTAATATTCACAAGATTTAGTTGTTGTTTGACTCATTATAGCAACAGTCTGGAATGGTACATTAGTCATTGAGCCTTGTACCAATGCTAGATTTTCTAGAATATTAGTAACAAAAGCTAATTGATCGTTGATAGAGGTCAAAGCATCAACTTCAAGTACTTCTTAGGTGTTCTTTCCAGGATTGCTCCTCACATCAGCCTATTGACAATTGTTAGATGCTATTCTTTCTAGAATCTCATAAGATTCATTTTACATCTTTGATAAAATAGCTCCATTCGCCAACACTTGCACTAATTGTTTAGTAGCAATATTCAATCAATTGTAGAAAGTCTCCATTTGGATACAACATAGAAAGTCTCACATTTCTTGAAACTTACTTTCTTCTTTGTAGGCAGTGGAGGGTAGGCTAGAGCATATTAATATTTCATGATATGATCATATGTGACACAATCTTAACCTTGAGCAAGTTAAAATCGGTTGACTATGAGAGCTTCTCTTTTGATAAGTTATAATCGGTTGACTATGAGAGCTTCTCTTTTGATAAGTTATAATCTGTTGACTATGAGAGCTGCTCTTTTGATTTGTTGGATGGTAATTTCTTTTGTAGTGGATTTATATGCCTACAATTTTGGGAATTTAACCAAATAGGGTATAAAAACATTGTCTTGGGGGATAAAATTAACTCATTCTCTAGTAAGGAAAAGTAGATAAGTACTTCTCTTATAAATGTTGATTTCAAAACTTGAAGAATGAATCAGGAATCGCTACATAGACTTGAGGATAAAACAATAATAAAATTATTCCCTTTTAAAATAGATGAGTCAAAAGTAATTCAAGACATTAGAAATATAAATATACATTAAGAATTTGAAATGTTGAATACATGTCTATGGAAGCATAAAATGTTTACAAATAAATATACTATTTTGAAACGGTATTAAAACATAAAAAAGTTACAATGATATAGATTTAATAGTCCTTGTAGCTGCACAACTCTTGCATGCTACCCGCCATCAATCATCCA
>NW_019269637.1:0-1741 GCF_002738365.1 Cucurbita moschata
TTTCGATTTTAAGCACTCTTTTACAGTTTTCGGCACTCCGTTACTTCGAAATTCTATTCTAAATCATCAAGCCTAATCATTCGCCGCAAAAGTTTCGAAAAACGTCGACCGTGACTCGGTTATTTTTAACACGTTCTTCGAACGTCAAAAATCAGGGTTTCATATTAGGGTTTCGATTTTAAGCACTCTTTTACTGTTTTCTGCACTCCGTTACTTCGAAATTCTATTCTAAATCATCAAGCCTAATCATTCGCCGCAAAAGTTTCGAAAAACGTCGACCGTGACTCGGTTATTTTTAGCACGTTCTTTGAACGTAAAAAATCAGGGTTTCGAATTAAGGTTTCGATTTTAAGCACTCTTTTACAGTTTTCGGCACTCCGTTACTTCGAAATTCTATTCTAAATCATCAAGCCTAATCATTCGCCGCTAAAGTTTCGAAAAACGTCGACCGTGACTCGGTTATTTTTAGCACGTTCTTTGAACGTCAAAAATCAGGGTTTCGAATTAAGGTTTCGATTTTAAGCACTCTTTTACTGTTTTCTGCACTCCGTTACTTCGAAATTCTATTCTAAATCATCAAGCCTAATCATTCGCCGCAAAAGTTTCGAAAAACGTCGACCGTGACTCGGTTATTTTTAGCACGTTCTTTGAACGTCAAAAATCAGGGTTTCGAATTAAGGTTTCGATTTTAAGCACTCTTTTACTGTTTTCTGCACTCCGTTACTTCGAAATTCTATTCTAAATCATCAAGCGTAATCATTCGCCGCAAAAGTTTCGAAAAACGTCGACCGTGACACGGTTATTTTTAACACGTTCTTCGAACGTCAAAAATCAGGGTTTCAAATTAGGGTTTCGATTTTAAGCACTCTTTTATTGTTTTCTGCACTCCGTTACTTCGAAATTCTATTCTAAATCATCAAGCCTAATCATTCGCCGCAAAAGTTTCGAAAAACGTCGACCGTGACTCGGTTATTTTTAACACGTTCTTCGAACGTCAAAAATCAGGGTTTCAAATTAGGGTTTCGATTTTAAGCACTCTTTTATTGTTTTCTGCACTCCGTTACTTCGAAATTCTATTCTAAATCATCAAGCCTAATCATTCGCCGCAAGAGTTTCGAAAAACGTCGACCGTGACTCGGTTATTTTTAGCACGTTCTATGAACGTCAAAAATCAGGGTTTCGAATTAAGGTTTCGATTTTAAGCACTCTTTTACGGTTTTCTGCACTCCGTTACTTCTAAATTCTATTCTAAATCATCAAGCCTAATCATTCGCCGCAAAAGTTTCGAAAAACGTCGACCGTGACTCGGTTATTTTTAACACGTTCTTCGAACGTCAAAAATCAGGGTTTCAAATTAGGGTTCGATTTTAAGCACTCTTTTACTGTTTTCTGCACTCCGTTACTTCGAAATTCTATTCTAAATCATCAAGCCTAATCATTCGCCGCAAAAGTTTCGAAAAACGTCGACCGTTTTTCGGTTATTTTTAACACGTTCTTCGAACGTCAAAAATCAGGGTTTCAAATTAGGGTTTCAATTTTAAGCACTCTTTTACTGTTTTCTACACTCCGTTACTTCGAAATTCTATTCTAAACCATCAAGCCTAATCATTCGCGGCAAAAGTTTCGTAAAACGCCGACCGTAAATCGGTTTTTTTAGCACGTTCTTCGAACTTCCAAAATAAGGGTTTCGAATTGGGATTCGATTTTAAGCACTCTTTTACTGTTTTCGGCACTCCGTTAC
>NW_019269638.1:0-1528 GCF_002738365.1 Cucurbita moschata
GAAAGAGGCGAGCAGCAGGAGCACCGGCGATGGGTCCTCGACACAGGGGCAACAAACCATATGACCGGGGCCAAGTCTGCATTCTTCGAGCTTGACTCGGGGATTCGCGGGACGGTGAAATTTGACGATGGCTCTGTCGTCGAGATTGAAGGGCACGACACCATCCTGTTCGTCGGCAAGGGAGGTAATCATCACAAGCTGACCGGCGTCTACTTCATCCCAAGACTCAAGGCTAATATTGTGAGCCTGGGTCAACTCGATAAGGCCGGCTGCCACATTTCCATCAAGCACGAGCTACTTAGGATCCGCGATGATCGACGACGGTTGCTCACGTAAGTTCGGTGCACGGCAAACTGCCTTTACATCCTAAAGCTGGAGATAGAGCAACCAGTCAACCTCTCGGCCAGGTACCGGAAGATGGAAGACCTATTAGGAAGAGGTGAACCACCTGGACTGGCGGCGCACCAACTCGAAGAAGAGGCGGCCGAACAAGATGTGGAGTCTGGAGGACATGCCGCCAGGGACACCGAGCCATAGGGCTCAAAACGGAGTTCAAACGAAATAAGGTAGATATACCACAGGTTTTAGGAGGAGATTGTTAGATAAAACCTGAGTTTTTCCTTATTTAGATTCACACGATTACATTAATTCTTCGTTTGACCATTCGACAAACACGTCGAATGGATTAATGAATTTTTAGACGCCAATTTTGTAGGAAGTGACACAGATTCAGTTGCCACTCTACCCATTTTTAGGATAGGTTATATTTAAATAGGAAATCTGTTCAGAAGATTTCACAACCGGATTGTAAGCGCAGCTCAAAATTTCAATCATTCTCTCTCCTTTTCTTTTAGGCATTTTGTTTTTCTTCCAACAACCTCCTGTCGACAATTTCCTCTCACCAAAAAGAAAGGATTTCCTCGCCGATTATCAAAATCCAACACTAATCACCATTAATTTCTTCTGTGAAGTTTTCTGCTATGCTAAATTTTCTTGCATCAAATGAGCGATTTGAACTCCTAACCCATGCAAGAGCAAATTGATCTCTAAGCATTCGTGATGTTTTCGTGAATTTTAAACGGTATATCTTCAATAATTTTGGAGGAAAGCCTTAGCCCTTAAAGTTCCATCTTGAGTACCTCTCATAGCCATAAACTCTAAATTCGAAGGTTGTGTTTCTTGTACCCAAATGCCATAACTAAAGTGCTATGATACCAATTGTTGTAGTAGAAACAGAAACATGATCGATCACACTCACACACCTACGAACATAAATTGAACAAATAGAAACAAAGATTTACGTAGTTCGAAAAGAAGAAATTCTCATACATCCACGAGAAGTAGTCAATCACAATAACTAAAGTGTTTACAAGTGTATTCATGAACCAAGTTTTCTTGACCGTTCTCAACAATCTCCACCTTTAAAGAAGATCTCCAAGCAGATAACCTGCTTTTGCTATCACCAACCAAACCGACTATTTCTTCCATCCAATCTTAATCAACTCTATGTAATGCTGTAACTTTTCCA
>NW_019269639.1:0-1739 GCF_002738365.1 Cucurbita moschata
GAACGTCGACCGTGACTCGGTTTTTTAAATACGTAGTTCAAACGTCCAAGTTTAGGGTTTCCAAATTAGGGTTTCGATTTAAAGCACACTCTCTCTGATTTATGCACTGTGTTTCTTGGAAATTATATCCTAAATCATCAGGCGTAATAATTCCAAACAAAAGTTTCGAAGAACGTCGACCGTGACTCGGTTTTTTAAATACGTAGTTGAAACGTCCAAGTTTAGGGTTTCCAAATTAGGGTTTCGATTTCAAGCACACTATATCTGTTTTATGCACTGTGTTTCTTGGAAATTATATCCTAAATCATCAGGCGTAATCATTCCAAACAAAAGTTTCGACGAACGTCGACCGTGACTCGGTTTTTTAAATACGTAATTCGAACGTCCAAGTTTAGGGTTTCCAAATTAAGGTTTCGATTTCAAGCACACTATATCTGTTTTATGCACTGTGTTTCTTGGAAATTATATCCTAAATCATCAGGCGTAATCATTCCAAACAAAAGTTTCGACGAACGTCGACCGTGACTCGGTTTTTTAAATACGTAATTCGAACGTCCAAGTTTAGGGTTTCCAAATTAGGGTTTCGATTTAAGGCACACTTTCTCTGATTTATGCACTGTGTTTCTTTGAAATTATATCCTAAATCATCAGGCGTAATCATTCCAAACAAAAGTTTCGAAGAAAGTCGACCGTTACTCGGTTTTTTAAATACGTAGTTCAAACGTCCAAGTTTAGGGTTTCCAAATTAAGGTTTCGATTTCAAGCACACTTTCTTTGTTTTATGCATTGTGTTTCTTTGAAATTATATCATAAATCATCAGGCCTAATCATTCCAAACAAAAGTTTCGAAGAACGTCGACCGTGACTCGGTTTTTTAAATACGTAGTTCAAACGTCCAAGTTTAGGGTTTCCAAATTAGGGTTTCGATTTAAAGCACACTTTCTCTGTTTTATGCACTGTGTTTCTTTGAAATTATATCCTAAATCATCAGGCGTAATCATTCCAAACAAAAGTTTCGAAGAACGTCGACCGTGACTCGGTTTTTTAAATACGTAGTTCAAACGTCCAAGTTTAGGGTTTCCAAATTAGGGTTTCGATTTCAAGCACACTTTCTCTGTTTTATGCACTGTGTTTCTTTGAAATTATATCCTAAATCATCAGGCGTAATAATTCCAAACAAAAGTTTCGAAGAACGTCGACCGTGACTCGGTTTTTTCAATACGTAGTTCAAAGGTCCAAGTTTAGGGTTTCCAAATTAGGGTTTCGATTTCAAGCACACTTTCTTTGTTTTATGCACTGCGTTTCTTTGAAATTATATCATAAATCATCAAGCCTAATCATTCCAAACAAAAGTTTCGAAGAACGTCGACCGTGACTCGGTTTTTTAAATACGTAGTTCAAACGTCCAAGTTTAGGGTTTCCAAATTAGGGTTTCGATTTCAAGCACACTTTCTTTGTTTTATGCACTGCGTTTCTTTGAAATTATATCATAAATCATCAGGCCTAATCATTCCAAACAAAAGTTTCGAAGAACGTCGACCGTGACTCGGTTTTTTAAATACGTAGTTCAAACGAGCAAGTTTAAGGTTTCCAAATTAGGGTTTCGATTTCTAGCACACTTTCTCTGTTTTATGCACTGTGTTTCTTTGAAATTATATCCTAAATCATCAGGCCTAATCATTCCAAACAAAAGTTTCGAAGAACGTCGACCGTGACTCGGTTTTTTAAATACGTAGTTC
>NW_019269640.1:0-1739 GCF_002738365.1 Cucurbita moschata
GCCTAATCATTCGCAACGAAAGTTTCAAAAAACGTCGACCGTGACTCAGTTTTTTAGCACGTACTTCAAACGTCCCAGATTAGGGTTCGATTTTAACCTCTCTTTTACTGTTCTATGCACTCCGTTTTTTCGAAATTATATTCTAATTCAACATGCCTGATCATTATCGACAGGAATTTTGAAAAACGTCAAACGTGACTGGGTCTTTTTATCATGTACTTCAAACGTCACAAATTAGGGTTTCCGAATTAGGNAATTCATGATGCCTAATCATTACCCATAGAAATTTTGACAAACGTTGACCGTGACTCGGTTTTTTTTTATCATGTACTTTAAACGTCACAGATTAGGGTTTCCGAATTAGGGTTTCGATTTTAAGCACTCTTTTACTGTTTTTTACACTCCGTTTCTTCGACATTCTTTTTTAAATCATCAAGACTAATTATTCGCAACGAAAGATTCAAAAAACGTCGACCGTGACTCAGTTTTTTTAGCACGTACTTCAAACGTCCCTATTAGGGTTCGATTTTAATCTCTCTTTTACTGTTCTATGCACTCCGTTTCTTCGAAATTATATTCTAATTCAACATGCCTGATCATTATCGACAGGAATTTTGAAAAACGTCAAACGTGACTGGGTCTTTTTAGCATGTACTTCAAACGTCACAGATTAGGGTTTCCGAATTAGGGTTTCGATTTTAAGCACTCTTTTTCTTTTTTTTACACTCCGTTTCTTCGACATTCTATTTTAAATCATCAAGCCTAATCATTCGCAACGAAAGTTTCAAAAAACGTCGACCGTGACTCAGTTTTTTAGTACGTACTTCAAACGTCCCAGATTAGGGTTCGATTTTAATCTCTCTTTTCATGTTCTATGCACTCCGTTTCTTCGAAATTATATTCTAATTCAACATGCCTGATCATTATCGACAGGAATTTTGAAAAACGTCAAACGTGACTGAGTCTTTTTAGCATGTACTTCAAACGTCACAGATTAGGGTTTCCGAATTAGGGTTTCGATTTTAAGCACTCTTTTATTGTTTCATGCACACCTCATCTTAGAAATTCTATAATAATTCATTATGCCTGATTATTACCCACAGAAATTTCGAAAAACGTTGACCGTGACTCGATTTTTTTTTATCATGTACTTTAAACGTCACAGATTAGGGTTTCCGAATTAGGGTTTCGATTTTAAGCACTCTTTTTCTTTTTTTTACACTCCGTTTCTTCGACATTCTATTTTAAATCATCAAGCCTAATCATTCGCAACGAAAGTTTCAAAAAACGTCGACCGTGACTCAGTTTTTTAGCACGTACTTCAAACGTCCCAGATTAGGGTTCGATTTTAATCTCTCTTTTACTGTTCTATGCACTCCGTTTCTTCGAAATTATATTCTAATTCAACATGCCTGATCATTATCGACAGGAATTTTGAAAAACGTCAAACGTGACTGGGTCTTTTTAGCATGTACTTCAAACGTCACAGATTAGGGTTTCCGAATTAGGGTTTCGATTTTAAGCACTCTTTTATTGTTTCATGCACACCTCATCTTAGAAATTCTATAATAATTCATTATGCCTGATCATTACCCACAGAAATTTCGAAAACCGTTGACCGTGACTCGGTTTTTTTTTATCATGTACTTCAAACGTCACAGATTAGGGTTTCCGAATTAAGGTTTCGATTTTAAGCACTCTTTTTCTTTTTTTTACACTCCGTTTCTTCGACATTCTAT
>NW_019269641.1:0-1738 GCF_002738365.1 Cucurbita moschata
CCAGAAGGGTTTGCAGCTCCAGGCAAGGAGCACATGGTGTGTAAGCTCAATAAGAGCTTGTATGGACTGAAACAAGCACCGAGACAACGGTACAAGAAGTTTGACTCCTTTATGAGCAAGAGTGGTTTCCACAGGAGTGAAAAGGATCAGTGTTGCTACTCGAGAAATACACTGATTCTTATGTGTTTCTACTCCTGTATGTGGATGATATACTAATTGCTGGATCAAGTATGTGGGAGATAAACCACCTGAAGGCAAGCTTGTCTTCAGTATTTGAGATGAAAGATTTAGGTGCAGCGAAGCAGATCCTTGGGATGAGGATTTCTCGAGATAGATCTGCTGGCACATTAAATCTATCCCAAGAGCAGTACATTGAAAGGTGTTGTCCAAATTCAAGATGAACAACGCTAAACCCAGGAATACCCCCTTGGCAAATCATATTAAATTGTCAAAGGGGCAATCTCCCAAGACAGTTGAGGAACGTGAGCACATTGCAACAGTTCCGTATGCTTCTGCAGTTGGGAGTTTGATCTATGCTATGGTCTGCACTAGACCTGACAGAACACATGCAGTGGGAGTTGTTAGCTGTGAAGTGGCTTCTGAGATATCTGAGAGGTACATTCAATACTTCACTTTGTTAGGACAATGGCAAAGTAGTTCTGCAAGGTTTTGTGGATGCAGATATGAGTGGAGATGTAGACTTCAGCAAGAGCACATCTGGATATATCTACACTATAGATGGAACAGCAGTGAGTTGGATGTCCAAGCTTCATAAATGCGTTGCTCTTTCATCTACTGAAGCTGAGTACGTGGCCATAGCTGAAGGTGGAAAGGAGATGATATGGATGACAGACTATCTAGAAGAATTAGGCCGGAAGCAGTGCAAGAAGATCCTTTATACAGATAGTCAGAGTGCCATACAGTTGGTGAAAAACTCAGTCTATCATTCAAGGACAAAACACATTAGAAGACGGTACCATTTCACTCACAGGTTAGTGGAAGAAGGTGATATGTGTTTGGAGAAGATAGAGGGTGCAAAGAATCCAGCAGACATGTTGAGAAAATGTGTTGATGTTGGAAAATTAGGTTATGCAAAGCCCTAATTGATATGGTGTAGGATCAGTCTCCAAGTGGGAGAATTGTTAGGTTATGGAGTCTGCTCCCTGTATTTATAGCTTGGTCAACAGCTATATTCGGTAAAGCTATATTTGGTAAAGCCATATTTGGTAAAGCCATATATGGTAAAGCTATATCCGGTAAAGCAATATATGGCAAATAGCTATATAGAGTAGATGGTTAAATCTGGTAAAGCTATATATAGTAGACTGAACCATATTTCATTAATGTATTTTAAGACTTTTTACTTATTTTAAAGTTACATTTACACAGTGGCTAATTATAGTCATAAAATATATTAATTATGGTGTATGAATGTTACAACTCTTGGAATGCCTTTAATAATTTCATTTCGAGCCTATATAAAACTATGTATGTTTTATTTGTAAGTGGACTTGGAAAATATAGTAAAAGCGGTTGACTTACTATCTCGTCAGCCTCATAGTTTGAATGTTTAATTAGAAGTCTAATACGTTTATTTGAGGGGTCAACAAATTTTTAATGCACAAGGTTTATTGCAAGTTCGTACAGTTTTGAGTTAATTTAATTTTATTTTTGTTAGAAAATATGTCGAAATATGTCGAGTGGAAAGTTCAAACTTTTGAGTTATTGATTGATGCAT
>NW_019269642.1:0-1736 GCF_002738365.1 Cucurbita moschata
ACTCTTGGAATGCCATTAATAGTTTCATTTTAAGACTATATAAAGCCACGTATGTTGTATTTTTAAGTAGACTTGGAAAATGTATTTTAATATATATATATATATATATATATATATATATATATATATATATTCATGTTTTCTTTAGCCAATGACTAATTTTTTTGCAATTCTATGTAGTTTAAGTTGCATGTAGAATCATTCAAGCTCGACATGATCAATCTTTCTATATATATATTCATGTTTTCTTTAGCCAATGGCTAATTTCTTTGCAATTCTATGTAGTTTAAGTTGCATGTAGAATCATTCAAGCTCGACATGATCAATCTTTCTTGTGGAGTGATTCGCATCTCAAACAAGTGTTCTTGCATTGAGATATTTGATCAACAAGAGTCATTCAAGCTAGACATGATCGATCTTGCTTGTGGAGTGATTCGAATCTCAAACAATGTTCTTGCCTTGAGATGTTCTTGCCTTGAGCTTAACACATGCAAGTCGAACGTTGTTTTCGGGGAGCTAGGTATACGGAAAACAGGCTCCTAGCTAAAGGTAGCTTGTCTCGCCTTTCAAAAGGGGTGGGAACAGTTGAGAATTCAAAGTGGTGAACAGGTGCATAACGCATGGGAATCTACCAAACAATTCAAGCCAAATCCTGAATCAAGATAAAAAAAAAATGTTGTTTGATGAATCTGCGTAGTATTAGGTCATTGGTCAGGTAAAGGCAGACCAAGCCAATGATGCTTAGCTGGTCTTTTCGGATGAATAGCCACACTGGGACTGAGACACGGCCTGAATTTCCACGAGGGGCAGCAATGGGGAATCTTCGACAATGAGCGAAAGCCTGATCCAGTAATATCGCGTGAGTGAAGAAGGGCAGTGCCGCTTTTAAAGCTCTTTCGTCGAGTGTGGGATCATGACAGGACTTGAGGAAGAAGCCTCGGCTAACTTCGTGCCAGCAGCCGCAGTAAGACTGGGGGGCATGTGTTCTTCATAATGACTAGGCGTAAAGGGCACGTAGGCAGTGAATTGGGTTGAAAGTGAAAGTTGCCAAAAACTGATGGAAAGCTCTCGAAACCCATTCACTTGAGTAGAATACCTGGTCTTGCTTGTGGAGCATTCCATCAATGATTGGGCCCTTCTCTTGTTGAACCTTGATTCTCTTATGATTTAAGCTTTTTTTTTTTTATCAAAGTCTTAGTCTCGTCAATCAACTAATACACTTGCAGAGTTCCTGTGGTATAGTAGTAGTAGTGTGGTAGTTTAGACTCCGTCCCTCTCTCTTAAAGCTACGGCATCCCACCGATCCTCGCATCGGCTCTGCTAGTTGCCTTTGCTATCAAGGCATAACATTCTATGGACTCTTTCACCACGTCCAGAAATGGTATGTCAACATATTTTCTCCTTAACCAACCAAAATCTGATGATGGCAATAACCGCGTTGGCCGTTAAAAGTCAATCGGTCTTCTCCCTACGCAGGTAACACCCTACTTGTATTACCATGTGATAAGCGCCTACAATGCTGAAATTTGCAAAGCTAAAGGTCCTTCTAGAATCCTTGCAAAACGTTCACAGATAAAGCTAACTTAACGGATTGATTCCAACCAAGAGCTGGTTAGAAGATGAATGACTCTAAGATCAAACTTGGAATCTATGATGGTCACTCTTAGATACCAAGACAATTCACTCCAGAATTAGCTTGATCAAAACTAATTCAATGAATCGATTTAAACATCAAA
>NW_019269643.1:0-1330 GCF_002738365.1 Cucurbita moschata
CGAGTCACGGTCGACGTTCTTCGAAACATTTATTTTGAATGATTAGGCCTGATGATTTAGGATATAGTTTCAAAGAAACATAGTGCTAAAACAGAGAAATTGTGCTTTAGGACGAAACCCTAATTCGTAAACCCTAAACTGGGACGTTTGTACTACGTACTCAAAAAACAGAGTCACGGTCGACGTTCTTTGAAACTTTTGTTTGGAATGATTAGGCCTGATGATTAAGGATATAATTTCAAAGAAACATAGTGCATAAAACAGAGAAAGTGTCCTTTAAATCGAAACCCTAATTCGGAAACCCTAAACTGGGACGTTTGTACTACGTACTCAAAAAACAGAGTCACGGTCGACGTTCTTCGAAACTTTTGTTTGGAATGATTAGGCCTGATGATTTAGGATATAATTTCAAAGAAACATAGTGCATAAAACAGAGAAAGTGTCCTTTAAATCGAAACCCTAATTCGGAAACCCTAAACTGGGACGTTTGAACTACGTACTTAAAAAACCGAGTCAGGGTCGACGTTCTTCGAAACTTTTGTTTGGAATGATTAGGCTTGATGATTTAGGATATAATTTCAAAGAAACATAGTGCATAAAAGAGAGAAATTGTGCTTTAGGACGAAACCGTAATTCGGAAATACTAAATTGGTACGTATGAACTACGTACTCAAAAAACCGAGTCAGGGTCGACGTTCTTCGAAAATTTTTATTGGAATGATTAGGCCTGATGGTTTAGGATATAATTTCAAAGAAACATAGTTAATAAAACAGAGAAAGTGTCCTTTAAATCGAAACCCTAATTCGGAAACCCTAAATTGGGACGTTTGAACTACGTACTCAAAAAACCGAGTCAGGGTCGACGTTCTTCGAAACTTTTGTTTGGAATGATTAGGCTTGATGATTTAGGATATAATTTCAAAGAAACATAGTGCATAAAAGAGAGAAATTGTGCTTTAGGACGAAACTGTAATTCGGAAATACTAAATTGGTACGTTTGAACTACGTACTCAAAAAACCGAGTCACGGTCGACGTTCTTCGAAACTTTTGTTTGGAATGATTAGGCCTGATGATTTAGGATATAATTTCAAAGAAACATAGTGCATAAAACAGAGAAAGTGTGCTTTAAATCGAAACCCTAATTCGGAAAACCTAAACTGGGACGTTCGAACTACGTACTCAAAAAACGGAGTCAGGGTCGACGTTCTTCGAAACTTTTATTTGGAATGATTTGGCCTGATGATTTAGGATATAGTTTCAAAGAAACATAGTGCATAAAACTGAGAAATTGTGCTTTAGGACGAAACCCTAATTCGGAAACCCTAAACT
>NW_019269643.1:1439-1731 GCF_002738365.1 Cucurbita moschata
AGGATATAATTTCAAAGAAACATAGTGGATAAAACAGAGAAAGTGTGCTTTGAGACGAAACCCTAATTCGGAAACCCTAAACTGGGACGTTTGAACTACGTACTAAAAAATCCGAGCCAGGGTCGACGTTCTTCGAAACTTTTGTTTGAAATGATTAGGCCTGATGATTTAGGATATAATTGCAAAGAAACATAGTGCATAAAACAGAGAAAGTGTGCTTTGAGACGAAACCCTAATTCGAAAACCCTAAACTGGGACGTTTGAACTACGTACTCAAAAAACTGAGTCACGG
>NW_019269644.1:0-1728 GCF_002738365.1 Cucurbita moschata
TTTATATTTGCAATTTCTTTTGTAATAATTAACAAAAATTTCTCTCTTTTGTTTTAATTCAAAGTATATTTATCTTTTCACTTTGCTTTTCTTTTCTTTTATTTTCCTTTTGTTTGTTTTCGATTTCATCTTTTTAGTCACGATTCGGTTTTTCTAAGCCTCGAAAATTGGGTCGTGACAATAATATACTAAATCATCAAGTCTAATCATTTCCCACAAAAGTTTTGAAAAATGTTGACCGTGAGTCGGTTTTTTGAGCATGTACTTCAAACGTCCTAAATTAGGGTTTTCGAATTAGGGTTTAAATTTGAAGCACACTTTGTCTGTTTTATGCACTTCGTTTCTTCGAAATTCTATTGTAAATAATCCGAAATAATCATTCTCCACTAAAGTTTCAAAAAACGTCGACCGTGACTCGGTTTTTTGAGCACATACTTCAAACGTCCAAGTTTAGAGTTTCCGTATTAGGGTTTCGATTTGAAACACTTTTTCTCTCTTTTTTGCACTCCGTTTTTTCGAAATTCTATTCTAAATCATCAAGCCTAATAATTCAACACAAAAGTTTCGAAAAACGTCGACCGTGACTCAGGTTTTTTCAGCTTGAACTTCAAGCATCCCCGTTTGGGGTTTCGGGTTGAAGCACACTTTCCATGTTTTATGAACTCCGTTTCTTCGCAAATCTATTCTAAATCATCAAGCCTAATCATTCCCCACAAAAGTTTCGAAAAACGTCGAACGTGACTCAATTTTTTGATCACGTCCTTCAAACGTCCCAGCTTCGGGTTTACAAATTAGGGTCTAAATTTGAAGCACTCTTTGTCTGTTTTATGCACTCCGTTTCTTCGAAAATCTATTGTAAATAATCAGGCCTAATCATTCCCCACAAAAGTTTCGAAGAATGTCGACCGTGACTCAGTTTTTTGAGCGCATACTTCAAATGTCACAGTTTAGAGTTTCTGAATTAGGATTTCGATTTGAAGCACACTTCCTATGTTTATGCACTCCGTTTCTATGAAATTCTATTCTAAATAATCATGAATAAACATTCCCCACAAAGGGTTCGTAAAAGGCCCACCGTGACTCGGTTTTTTGAGCACGTACATCAAACGTCCAAGTTTGGGGTTTCGTTTTGAAGCACACTTTCCATGTTTTATGCACTCTGTTTCTTCGAAAATCTATTCTAAATCATCAAGCCTAATCATTCTCCACAAAATTTTCGAAAAACGTCGACCGTGACTCGATTTTTTGATCACGTACTTCAAACGTCCCAATGTAGGGTTTCGATTTGAAGCACTTTTTCTCTGTTTTATGCACCACATTTTTTCGAAATTCTATTCTAAATCATCAAGCCTAATAATTCAACACAAAAGTTTCGAAAAACGTCGATCGTGACTTAGTTTTTTGAGCTCGAACTTCAAGCCTCCCAGTTTGGGGTTTCTATTTGAAGCACACTTTCCATGTTTTATGAACTACGTTTCTTCGAAAATCTATTCTAAATCATCAAGCCTAATCATTCCCCAGAAAAGTTTCGTAAAACGTCGACCGTGACTCGATTTTTTTATCACGTCCTTTAAACGTCCCAGTGTAGTGTTTTCGAATAAGGGTTTCGATTTGAAGTACATTTTCTCTGTTTTATGCACTCCATGTTTTATGAATTTTGTTTCTTCGAAAATCTATTCTAAATCATCAAGCCTAATCATTCCACACATAAGTTTCGAAAAACGTCGA
>NW_019269645.1:0-1724 GCF_002738365.1 Cucurbita moschata
TGTTATTGTCCTTTAACTTTAAAGCTGACGAACAAGGGTGAGTTTTGATATTTTGTATTCTTGTCATAAAAGAGGGTAACGTATAGGCTAGGTGGTATGTTCGTATTTCCCTCCTCTGATATGCCATTTATTAATTGAAAATGTTTATATTATTGCCCGATCGTATATGACACATTGTAAAATATCATTTATATCATATATTTGTGTTATCCTTTCCTTAAATAAACCGAACGCTTTCAAATAATTTCTCTCCAAGTTAGGAAAAATAAATGGCACGTTGGACATTGTGGCTTTACTAGACCTTTGACAAGGTTATTCTTCGTTAACCGAACATAACTTATGCAGTGACTAAATTCTCTTCAATCATACTTGCCTCTACTCTAGGCTAAGTCCTAATGCTCGACCTTACCTTTATTCTAGGCCAAAATTCTTCGAAAGCAATGCCGCATCTCGTATAGTTGTTTTGATTACCAATCATGACCAAAATAAGTTGACAATTCTTAATATCATAATTTATGTCGATAGCGTTTATATTCACTTATACTAATGATCATATCAAGCTTAAAAATAAAAAGAAGAAGAAAAAAAGATACACACACGACAAACATATCAAAAAACATTAATTTATTTCAATATTAAAATCCAACCTTCCAATATATGAATATATTGTTTTTTTTACGGGACCGCTCGTACCAAATATCAAAATTATTGGTTTTATAGTTGAACATACAAACATTTTGCTCACTCAAATACATACAACGAACATAGAGTACTTTTGCAATTCTTTCTATCTCTCTTATATACGTACGTATCGAAGTAACGAAATGAGCCAGGCCATCGGGAGAAACAGTATAACAACCATAAATTTGGACGAAAGCTGAAGTCGTAGCTGGCCCACGGTGTAAGCTTGTGGACTCCATTGCCAGATTTGGAGTGAAAAGTGAGCTGATTCTTAGCTTTTAGAGCATTTGTTATCTTGACGATAATTTCTGGGTTTTGGATGATCGATCATTCGATTGCAGTGACTTGGTTAGCGAAGAACAACGAAATTCAAAGAGAAAGCGCAAGCGTTGAAAATAAACATATTTTGTTGAAATGGCAGAGAAAAAATATAGGCATGAACACATTTGTGCTTGGTTTGTTTCGCTTTTATAGTCGATAAACAGTGGAATGGAAGGTAAAAGTTGATTGTGTCTTTAAGAGGTTTCAATATTCGTATTCTTGCCATAAATAGTAAATATGGATCATTTGATAACATTTTCATTTGTTGTTTATTGTTGGAACAGATGTCTACAGATGCGTGGGAAAGCATTCCCTTCTTCGGTTTTTATTTTTTATTCCTGAAAAATCATCGGTTTGTTTTCGTGGGGATTAGAGAGATGATTATCGAGGAGATCAGGTGCGAAATCCTCCATTTAGTTTTTTCGGAGATTAGAGGGAGGATTCCTCATGGAGATCACATTCGAGACAAGGAATTTTTTTTTCCAAATAAATTTTTACCAAAAAATTTTCATTTTCTAATACAGATCCTATTAAAAAAAATTTAATAATATTTCTGATTGAACATTTACATGCTATACAAGGGAGATGCAGTAATAACATACCATATAAAGAGCGTGTAAGATCACGTAAGATTAAAAGCTTATTGGACATTCAAATTATACGTTTAGACCCTGACAGAATGGCTAATAGGTCTCTAAATTTTGATTATTTTAGTTCGACAT
>NW_019269646.1:0-1724 GCF_002738365.1 Cucurbita moschata
GGTAAGGAAGACGAGATCCACGGATCCGGGTCAACCCGAACCCAGAACCCGGGAGAGCCAGCCCGTTCCTCCCTTGGCCTCTACCTTCGGCCCAGCCCAAACCTCAAACCGGCCCAGAAGCTACGGTTCGGTTGAACCAACCCAGACCAGACCCACGGTCCAATTGAGCCGGCCTGCAAACCAAACTCCTGCGGCCCAGCCCAGTAAGCCGAGGCCCAACGATTAGTCTTGGCCCAGTAGCCCTCCACAGCCCACGACCCGAACCGGGCTGCGACCCGCGCTTCGACCCGACACTGCCACCCGACGTGGCTTTCTCTGCTACTGCCACGTGTCACTCAACGGCGCAGGCAGTCCCTCGGCTCGGCTCGGCGCAAACGGCTCGGGCTCCCTCCGGCGACTCCTCCGGCGGCTCCAGCGGCTGTTCGGCTCGGCTCACCTGTTTTCAGCCCGGTTTCCACTGTTTCGACCCTCCCGAATCTGTTTTCGGCCTCGATTAAGGTATCCGAGGCCGTTTCAGAGCCGTATTTCACATTTATTAAATTATAGGTAAATTATTTGTGAAATACTAACGGAAAGTGGTGGACGGTGTGATAGGAAACAAACCCCGGGGACGTAGGGAGCGGCTCTCACGGAACGGGAGCTTACGTTTAGCGATTTAGGGAGTACTTCGGCCAAGGCCAACCAAGTAAGTGGCCTTACTATAGGATAGGCTAAATAAATTGTATGATGCTTGATGATATGCGCGGTATATACATAATTTGTTGAGTGACGCTTGATATGTTTGACGCACGTTGTGGCATTATGATGAGCATGATGATTGAATGATTTTTACCTTAATATGATGATGTTTTCCATATTGAGCATGCTAGATGATGATGAGTGCCATATTGCATCATGTCTTAGATCGACGTAGGACACAACCCTAAGAGCATGAAAATGATATTAATATAAATATCCACGAGTATGCGTTACCTAGAGTAACAAAGAGATGAGACTAGAGGGTTGTGTCAGAAGAGACATTACGATGGACTTAGAGGGACCTCATGCATTTTGTATGTTCATAAGCATAGGGCTACTTCCCCTAGAGATGATGAGTGCAGACGCGCACCTTACGATGAGCGCGAATGCGCACAGGTGCGAAAGCACACAGATGAGGGTGTTCATGAGGCGCATGACACTATGGGGTTCCGCTGACCTCCGGACGTCGCTACAGATTAGCTTGACCAGAGGGTCCAGGGGGTGTGCGAGCGCCCTGGGGACTCACACTCGCACGTGTGAGTCGTGTGTAGGGAAGTACTACACATCCAATTTTTCCGAGACTGGAGGCCACCCCTAAGATGATTAGAGATAGGTCCCTATTCATGATTGCATGTGTTTGCATTAGCATGGCCCCTATAGTGGGGTCACTTACTGAGTATTTCTTCGAAATACTCAGGCCGTGTGCCATATTGTTTTTTTTCAGGTAAAGGCAAGGCGCCCATGTACGGTTGACGGTGGCATCGTGATCAGAGACTGTGGTGCGTGCATAGGATAGATGCATATTTAATTCCTAGTCTTAGTTAGAATAGGGCGTTTACAATTCATTCATTTAGATTAATTAATTTGTAGTCGTTTTATTTTATTTTCTTTTCTTTTTGGAACTCTAGCTCAATGTTTGAAACACGTAAGTCCGGCAGTGTTTTCCAAAGTTTTAATGTATTCTGAAGTTTTAAATTTTTCCGCTA
>NW_019269647.1:0-1721 GCF_002738365.1 Cucurbita moschata
TCCGAATTAGGGTTTCGATTTTAAGCACTCTTTTATTGTTTCATGCACACCTCTTCTTAGAAATTCTAAAATAATTCATTATAACTGATCATTACCCACAGAAATTTCGAAAAACGTTGACCGTGACTCGGTTTTTTTTTTATCATTTACTTCAAACGTCACAGATTAGGGTTTCCGACTTAGGGTTTCGATTTTAAGCACTCTTTTACTGTTTTTTACACTCCGTTTCTTCGACATTCTATTTTAAGTCATGAAGCCTAATCATTCGCAACGAATGTTTCAAAAAACGTCGACCGTGACTAAGTTTTTTTAGCACGTACTTCAAACGTCCCAGATTAGGGTTCGATTTAATCTCTCTTTTACTATTCTATACACTCCGTTTCTTCGAAATTATATTCTAATTCAACATGCCTGATCAATATCGACAGGAATTTTGAAAAACGTCAAACGTGACTGGTCTTTTTAGCATGTACTTCAAACTTCACAGATTAGTGTTTCCGAATTAGTGTTTCGATTTTAAGCACTCTTTTATTGTTTCATGCACACCTCTTCTTAGAAATTCTAAAATAATTCATTATGCCTGATCATTACCCACAGAAATTTCGAAAAACGTTGACCGTGACTCGGTTTTTTTTTTATCATGTACTTCAAACGTCACAGATTAGGGTTTCCGAATTTAGGGTTTCGAAATAAAGCACTCTTTTACTGTTTTTTACACTCTGTTTCTTCGACACTCTATTTTAAATCATGAAGCCTAATCATTCGCAACGAATGTTTCAAAAAACGTCGACCGTGACTCAGTTTTTTTAGAACGTACTTCGAACGTCCTAGATTAGGGTTCGATTTTAATCTCTCTTTTACTGTTCTATGCACTCCGTTTCTTAGAAATTATATTCTCTTTCAACATGCCTGATCATTATCGACAGGAATTTTGAAAAACGTCAAACGTGACTGGGTCTTTTTAGCATGTACTTCAAACGTCACAGATTAGGGTTTCCGAATTAGGGTTTCGATTTTAAGCACTCTTTTATTGTTTCATGCACATCTCTTCTTAGAAATTCTAAGATAATTCATTATGCCTGATCATTACCCACAGAAATTTCGAAAAACGTTGACCGTGACTCGGTTTTTTTTTTATCATATACTTCAAACGTCACAGATTAGGGTTTCCGACTTAGGGTTTCGATTTTAAGCACTCTTTTACTGTTTTTTACACTCCGTTTCTTCGACATTCTATTTTAAATCATCAAGCCTAATCATTCGCAACGAATGTTTCAAAAAACGTCGACCGTGACTAAGTTTTTTTAGCACGTACTTCAAACGTCCCAGATTAGGGTTCGATTTTAATCTCTCTTTTACTATTCTATGCACTCCGTTTCTTCGAAATTATATTCTAATTCAACATGCCTGATCAATATCGACAGGAATTTTGAAAAACGTCAAACGTGACTGGGTCTTTTTAGCATGTACTTCAAACTTCACAGATTAGTGTTTCCGAATTAGGGTTTCGATTTTAAGCACTCTTTTATTGTTTCATGCACACCTCTTCTTAGAAATTCTAAAATAATTCATTATGCCTGATCATTACCCACAAAAATTTCGAAAAACGTTGACCGTGACTCGGTTTTTTTTTTATCATTTACTTCAAACGTCACAGATTAGGGTTTCCGACTTAGGGTTTCGATTTTAAGCACTCTTTTACTGTTTTTTACACTCCGTTT
>NW_019269648.1:0-1711 GCF_002738365.1 Cucurbita moschata
GATTTGAACATCCTGAATCAACGATCCAGTCATTCTCATAGTTGATATGGTCTTCCATTGTCGCCATGAGTGCTAGCTCGTCTTCTTCTATGGGACATAGTACCTCTGCATCCCATTCATCTTCTATTTTCTTTTTGGATATTGCCACATTGTTTTCAATGGACTTTTTCCTGGACCAACAATCTCTAGACATATGGCCCTTTTTCCCGCAGTTATAGCAAATACCACCAAATCTCGTTCTTTGGAAACTCTTGTTGTCATTCTTCTGAGCTCTCTCAGGTTGTGCAATCCCTTGGTGGCTTCTTCTTTTGTCACCATTGTATCCACGTCTGGTAGACGGCCTATTATTGCTCTGACTTTCACTCGTGTAGAGTGCTTCTTCACCCTTCAATGTGAAGCCTCCCATTTGTTTAGCCATGGCTTCTTGGCTGGCTAACAAATTTTCGAACTCTACCAGTGATNAACTCTACAAGTGTTGGTTGAGTGGGCCATCCTTGTACAGCAGTAATGAAGCTTCGATATTCCGGTCGTAATCCGTGGATTATAATCCTCTTCATTCGAGATTCTACAATGGCGGACTTTGGGTCTAGTTCAGTAATCTCTCGACAGATTGATTTGACCTTGTGGAAGTACTGAGCAATTGTCATATCACGTTGTGTAATTGACAACAACTCATTCTCCAGAAGTTGTAGCCTCGTATCGTTCTTCTTTGAGAACAACATCACGAACGTGTCCCATGCTTCTTTCGGTGTCTTGTCATCCCAAATATGTTCTAACATCTCTTCTCCGATTGTGGTCTTCAATGCAAACATTGCTTTGCCTGCTTTGATTCTCCATTTGCGCAAGGCGTCGTTAGAATCCTCCTCTGGCGGCGTAGTTTCACACCCACCAACGATCTCCCAAAGATCTTGTCCTTGTAAATAGGACATCATGCATGTTGCCCACGTGTTGTAGTTGTTGTTGTTGAGTTTCTTAATTCCTCCAACGATTTGGAAATCACCCATCGTGTTGGCCATACCTCAGTAATACCAAACAAGTTCTTTTGACACAAGACTTGCAGAGTCACAGACTTCTCACGACACAAAAGAAACTCACTCACCACTAATCTCAAGAAATCGTTTCTGATGTGGAAGATCAGGCAGAGCTGCAACCACAGAGCATACTAAGGATTCCAAGAGATCAGATAACTTACACTAACCTCGCTCTGATACCAAATGTTGAACACAACTCACTGTGGGAAACACTCGCACTCTTTATTAAGACCAATCGAGAAGAGAATACAAGACACTCGGTAGAATACTTCTGCTTTTTATTGTTTTTAGATTTCTTGGATGAATAACCTAGGTAGGGTGGGGGTATTTATACTAAGAGTAAACAATCTATATTTAACCAATCTAAATCTAGACCTAACCGATTTGAATCTAGACCTAACAAATTGAATCTTTCTCCTAAAATATCTACATCTCTTTCTCCTAAAATCTCTACTAAAATAAATATACTGGGCTCGTACAATTAGGCTTGACTCTATTGGGCTAGTACAATTATTGGGCTTGACTCTATTGGGCTAGTGATGATATTTCAACAAGGTCGTGTGTTCACTAAATAACGAAGACTTCCGATAATAATCTTCTAAGGAGTGGAATCAACAGATGGACAATTACTCGCTTTGCTTAACTTTATTTTCGGCTCCATAGGAAAACATGACACGGAT
>NW_019269649.1:0-1505 GCF_002738365.1 Cucurbita moschata
GTGTATAGATCACGACGCCGCACGGTCAAAGATATAGGACCGTGACAGTTGGTATCAGAGCCACACTTTGTGTGTCTAGTCGGACAAGACAGTCAAGAGAAATGAACCCAAGAGTTGATCGAAGACCATGCAAGTGTGTCAAGAGTGCCGAAGTGGGCAGGACAGTTGCCGGTCATAATTATAATCAGTTGGGAGTTGAAGCCAAGACTACCTGAAGTTCATTAGTGTCGTATGCCGACACCTCAATATGGGTAAATCTACCCGTCAAACAAAACCAAGCTCACCTGACAAGAGCTTGTAGTTCCGAAGTAAGACAAAGCAGCTGAAACAGAAAGCACCATGATGGTGCCTTCCAAAGAACCATTCACAGTAGAGGAATAGTGTCAGTGGTTGCAAGCAGAGAAGCCGAGAGTCAAAGAAGACAAGCGTCGGCCGAGTGCAAAAACCGTATACAATGTAAGTCCTTATGGGGGGACGACTTTGCTGCAAAGAGGCAGCTGACTTCGAGCGGGGGAGAGCAACCTCAATAAGTCTCTCACCCCGTAAAGGTGCTCGGACATACGAGCACACGTGTATTCCTTGAGTCACCACCTTGTGCCTAGGGTGGATGACTCCACTAACAGATATCAAGACCAGTATCCGCTCGAGAAGTGAGCAACAAGCTGGAAGTTCATGCACCAACAGTAGTCACACGATGTGACAAAATACAAAGAGTTGGCCGAAAGTAGTGCCAACAACCGAAGAGACTGTCAAAGAGTTGACTTTGCTCAATAGGAGAAGTGGTCGCAACCAAAGAGTGTTGCGGCCGGGCTTGCGAGCCCCACCCCAAGGGGTGAACAAATTCACAGGAGAAGTGGTCGCAACCAAAGAGTGTCGCGGCTGGGCTTGCGAGCCCCACCCCGAGGGGTGCACTAGTTTATGTGATCCGAAGAGGATACACACACTGGGGCCAAGTTGGCCAAAATAGGGCAAAAGTGCCCTCTGAAGTCCATACTTGTCTGGTGAGTGTCTGCAAAGAGAGTCAGCCTCACCCACAACTATGGCAAATGCTGAAGAGTCACGTCTACGTTGCGAGTCTCGGTGGCCGAGTCCAAGATGGGCGAACAACAGAATTAGGTCCGAATGGGGATAGCCGTAGATAAAGGAACAAGCCTAAGTGAGGACAAAGTTCACCCAACAACTGACCAAGTCAAGAGTCAGAATGTGGTGCCACCTGACAAAAGAGAAGTCAGAAGCATCCACTCGAACTTGTCCCAAGTTGGCATAAGACGTCAGCAGGGAGAGCACTATGACAAAAGATCGTCAGGTGCTCAACAATAGAAGATTTTTCTGAAGCACAACCAAATCCAGCGAGTCAAGTCGCCAACAGACAGAGAGGCGGATCGTCATCGGGGCGATGCCGAGATTGAGTGGGGGAGAACTTCACAATAGGTGGGGCGAACGCGCCCGAGAAAGTCATCGAGGACGATGACTAAATCAAGTAGGGGAGAATGTCACAATCCGCA
>NW_019269650.1:0-386 GCF_002738365.1 Cucurbita moschata
CGTTGGTAATTTGCACCAGCTCTGACCTAATAATTGTCGTTTGCCCCCCTCCTTCCCAAAAGATAGGGGATCGAAATCTTCGTCCATAGAGAACCTCGTATGTGGCCATTTGTATGGTGGCTCGGCAGGTATTATTATAAGCGAATTTCATAAGGGGTAGGTACTTATCCCAACTTCCTGCAAAATCCATCTCATATACCCTCAACATGTCTTCCAATATTTGCTTGAGCATTTCTGTTTGACCATCTGTTTATGGGTGGAATGTCGTACTATAACTGCGTACCCAATGCCTTTTGTTGAATTTTCCAGAAGCGAGATTTAAATCTGGCATCTCGGTCTAATACTATTGTCTTTTGTTGAATTTCCAGAAGTGTACCCAATACCTT
>NW_019269650.1:545-1710 GCF_002738365.1 Cucurbita moschata
TGTTTTATCCACGTTCAACGCACCTAATACAAGTTTATTATCTGACTATACAATCTAAAAACATAACTTGCTTATTCAATCTAAAATTAGTGATTATTTTTTTTTTATACATAATGAATTAATGGAAATACCTTTAATTATGAATTTTCATTTTTAATATTAGCGGGGATAGCTCTGTTGAGAGAGCGTCAGGCTAAAGATTTGAAGGTCACGTGTTTGATCTCCACGTTCACCGCACCTAATTCTAGTTGCATAACTCGACTATTCAATCTAAAATTAATCATTATTCCTTTCTGAAATCTCAATGAATTATTCGAAATACCTAACGTGTTCTAGTTCACCGCACCTTATACAAGTTGGATAACTTGAATATCTTATTAAAAATTAGTGATTATTTCTATTTAAAATTTCAATGAATTAGCGAAAATACCTTTATTGATGAATTTTCATTTTTAATGTTAGTGTGGATAGCTCAGTTGAGAGAGCGTTAGATTGAAGATCTGAAGGTCTCGTGCTCGATCCATGTTAACCACACATGGTTCACGTTGCACAACAATTTGACTATTCAATCTAAAATTAGTGATCATTTCTTTCTAAAATTTCAATTAATTGGCGGAAATATCTTTACTTAAAAACATTCATTTTTAATGTTAGCGAGGATACCTCAGTTTTAAGATTTGAAGGTCACTTGTTCAATCTCCACGTTCACCGCACCTGTTTCTATTTGCATAACCTGACTATTCAATAAAAAATTAGTCATTATTTCTTTTGAATCAGCGAAAATATCTTTACTGATGAATTTTCATTTTTGATGATTGCGGGGATAGCTCAGTTGGGAGAGCGTCAGACTGAAGATCTGAAGGTCACGTGTTCAATCCACGTTCACCGCACTTGGTTCATGGCACCTTATAGTTTAGTTGATTATTATTTCTTTTTAAAATACAATGGATTAGTGGAAATAGCTTTACTTATGAATTTTTATTTTTAATGTTAGCAGGGATATCTCAGTTGGGAGAGTGTTAAACTAAAGATTTGAAGGTTCACCGCACTTTTTTCCATTCGCATAAGCTGACTATTCAATAAAAAAATTAGTATGAATTAGCGTAAATACCTCATTGGTTGCATAAGTTGATTAAGTTGCATAACTTTATTCAATCTAAAATTA
>NW_019269651.1:0-799 GCF_002738365.1 Cucurbita moschata
ACGTTTGATGTACATGCTAAAAAGACCCAGTCACGTTTGACGTTTTTCAAAATTCCTGTCGATAATGATTAGGCATGTTGAAAGATTATATAATTTCGAAGAAACGGAGTGCATAGAACAGTAAAAGTGATATTAAAATCAAACCCTAATCTGGGACGTTTGAAGTACGTGCTAAAAAAACTGAGTCACGATCGACGTTTTTTGAAACTTTCGTTGCGAATGATTAGGCTTGATGATTTAAAATAGAATGTCGAAGAAACGGAGTGTAAAAATCAGTAAAAGAGTGCTTTAATTCGAAACCCTAAATTCGGAAACCCTAATCTGTGACGTTTGAATTACATGCTAAAAAGACCCAGTCACGTTTGACGTTTTTCAAAATTCCTGTCGATAATGATCAGGCATGTTGAATTAGAATATAATTTCGAAGAAACGGAGTGCATAGAACAGTAAAAGTGATATTAAAATCAAACCCTAATCTGGGACGTTTGAAGTACGTGCTAAAAAAACTGAGTCACGATCGACGTTTTTTGAAACTTTCGTTGCGAATGATTAGGCTTGATGATTTAAAATAGAATGTCGAAGAAACGGAGTGTAAAAAACAGAAACATAGTGCTTAAAATCGAAACCCTAATTCAGAAACCCTAATCTGTGACGTTTGAAGTACATGATATCGAAAAATCGAGTGACGGTCAACGTTTTTCGAAATTTCTGTGGGTAATGATCAGGCATAATGAATTATTATAGAATTTCTAAGAAGAGGTGTGCATGAAACAATAAAAGAGTGCTTAAAATCGAAACC
>NW_019269652.1:0-1708 GCF_002738365.1 Cucurbita moschata
ATCATGGAATACATTCTACTTTCAATGTTGCTGAGTTGAGTCCTTTTGATGTAGGTGATATTTTTCTAATTCGAGGACGAATCCTTTTGAAGAGGGGGATGATAATAAGAATCACGGTGTTCCAACTAAACCTATTACACAACCCAAGGCTAAGAAGATTCAACAAGCATTCATACTTCATCTACAAAATTGGATAGGCTAGGTTCAACCATCATTTCATGTGTTACAAGCTGATTCGTTTGAGTCAAGACCATTTGGAGATTCAAAAGTAAATATTTGCACGGTTGAAGTAGTGGATGAAGTTGCAAGCATCATTTCATGAGTGGTTAGAAAACTTTATTTATTATTTTAATTTCATAAAGTTTGTAATGCTCAAATTGACTTCGTCTTCTGTGGAGATTTAAAGGGATCGAGATTAAATCACGAACACTAACTTCTTTTGTTGGGAGACTATAAATACCCACAAATTATTATGTAAAAACATATTTGTGATCAATGAAATTGATCTCTCAAGTTGAGACGATCCCCCTTATAGAAATTTGTTCATATCTTTGTCATTTCTAAGTTTCATGCAATTCTTGTGGTAGATTGCATTGAGTCATTCAATCAATCCTGGATTATTGTGAAGCGACTCAATTTAGAAAAAGGTTCCCAATCTTGGATCTCATTAGCTAATTTTAGCTTTATCTTTTGGTTGATCCAAATTTTGTATAAGAAGTGTTAATTTCTTTAATACGAGGGTTCTTACTTCTACAAAAGCTTGGCTTGTTGGGCTGAAGATTACGGTTGGTCTATCATCCTTCAACGGGATCTTCTATCCCCATGACTTGCTCTGATGCAGTCGTTCTTCTAACGCTGATGACATGTCAAGTTGTCGAGATTGGTAATGTGAGTTTGTAACCCATCCATTGAGGTTTTTGGAATGATTCTATAGCTTATCATTTCCATGTTGGGAGTTCGATCATGGGTCTTGGGCAAAGGAATCCTTGATTTACCGCCCTTCGAGTTGAAGGAAGTGTCATAAGGCTAATTTATTTTTCAATTTTTTTCAATTTTATTGATTTTTTTTAGTGATTTTATTTCAATTTTGTCAAACTCACTCACGTGCTCATCTCAATCATTTCAACCCTGTTGGAGTTTAATAAGAGAGACATTGGAAATAACGTGTAACTATTCAACTGGATTATCACATTAACAATTTGAATCAAATAAAGTGACATTAACCATTTGAATCACCTCAACCCCACTTGTTGAACTTGACCAAATGTCTATAACATAACACTAACAAAGGTACAAAGTAACACAAACAAAGGTACAAAGTTCATAAAAGTCTTTTTTTTTAATCTAAAATACCATTGAACTTGACCATTATAGTGCCTCTCAAACGTAGGTAAAGTTTAAATTCGGGTCTGATTGTCAAACTTACTCAGGTGCTCATCTCAACCATGATGGCGTTCAACAAGAGAGACCTTGAAAATAGCCGGATTATCACATTAACCATTTGAATCACCTCAACCCCACTTGTTTAAATTGAAACAAATCTCTATAACATAACACTAACATAGGTACGATGCTCATAAAAGTCTTTTTAATCTAAGATACTATTGAACTTGATCATTAAAGTGCCTCTCAAAATGAGGTAAAGTTTAAATATAATTGGTGACAAAAGATGAAACTATAAAATAAAAAGAAATAAGAAAATAATATT
>NW_019269653.1:0-224 GCF_002738365.1 Cucurbita moschata
ATCTTACACATATAAATGGTTAAAATACGAATATTTTTCACTTTCGCTTCCGGGCCATTTTGCACTCAAAATCCATAGGTGTTAACATAAGAACTTTTTTGCCCATTGAGACAGGGTCGTTAACTCGGTCTGAAAAGATGTTTTCTCGTTTTAGTATCATAGCATATCGACGTAAGATTGTCCTAAGCTTAAAATATGGAAGAAAAAAAACATTTACTCGTGTC
>NW_019269653.1:570-809 GCF_002738365.1 Cucurbita moschata
TCTGAAAAGATGTTTTCTCGTTTTAGTATCATAGCATATCGACGTAAGATTGTCCTAAGCTTAAAATATGGAAGAAAAAAAACATTTACTCGTGTCGAAAAGACTTCACAACCTCAACTTTTACGAAAAGTCCCTCGTGGAGGCACCCGAATGGCTACGTGAAAAACCTTTGTTTCTTTCGTTGTTTTTCGACGAATCTGTAAGGAAATGCTCAAGTTTAAGAATCTTACACATATAAA
>NW_019269653.1:848-1707 GCF_002738365.1 Cucurbita moschata
TTACACATTAAATGGTTAAAATACGAATATTTTTCACTTTCGCTTCCGGGCCATTTTGCACTCAAAATCCATAAGGTGTTAACATAGGAACTTTTTTGCCCATTGAGACAGGGTCGTTAACTCGGTCTGAAAAGATGTTTTCTCGTTTTAGTATCATAGCATATCGACGTAAGATTGTCCTAAGCTTAAAATATGGAAGAAAAAAAACATTTACTCGTGTCGAAAAGACTTCACAACCTCAACCCTTACGAAAAGTCCCTCGTGGAGGCACCCGAATGGCTACGTGAAAAACCTTTGTTTCTTTCGTTGTTTTTCGACGAATCTGTAAGGAAACGCTCAAGTTTAAGAATCTAACACATATAAATGGTTAAAATATGAATATTTTTCACTTTCGCTTCGGGGCCATTTTGCACTCAAAATCCATAGGTGTTAACATAGGAACTTTTTTGCCCATTGAGACAGGGTCGTTAACTCGGTCTGAAAAGATGTTTTCTCGTTTTAGTATCATAGCATATCGACGTAAGATTGTCCTAAGCTTAAAATATGGAAGAAAAAAAACATTTACTCGTGTCGAAAAGACTTCACAACCTCAACTTTTACGAAAAGTCCCTCGTGGAGGCACCCGAATGGCTACGTGAAAAACCTTTGTTTCTTTCGTTGTTTTTCGACGAATCTGTAAGGAAACGCTCAAGTTTAAGAATCTTACACATATAAATGGTTAAAATACGAATATTTTTACTTTCGCTTCCGGGCCATTTTGCACTCAAAATCCATAGGTGTTAACATAGGAACTTTTTTGCCCATTGAGACAGGGTCGTTAACTCGGTCTGAAAAGATGTTTTCTCGTTTTAGTATCATA
>NW_019269654.1:0-1706 GCF_002738365.1 Cucurbita moschata
GAAGAAAAAAAACATTTACTCGTGTCGAAAAGACTTCACAACCTCAACCCTTACGAAAAGACCCTCGTGGAGGCACCCGGATGACTATGTGAAAAACCTTTGTTTCTTTCGATGTTTTTCGACGAATGTGTAAGGAAACGCTCAAGTTTAAGAGTCTTACACATATAAATGTTGAAAATACGACTTTTTTTCACTTTCGCTTCCGGGCCATTTTGCACTCAAAATCCATAGGTGTTAACATAGGAACTTTTTTTGCCCATTGAGACAGGGTCGTTAACTCGATCTGAAAAGTTGTTTTCTCGTTTTTGTATCATACCATATCAGCTAAAGATTGTCCTAAGCTGAAAATATGGAAGAAAAAAAACATTTACTCGTGTCGAAAAGACTTCACAACCTCAACCCTTACGAAAAGACCCTCGTGGAGGCACCCGAATGACTATGTGAAAAACCTTTGTTTCTTTCGATGTTTTTCGACGAATCTGTAAGGAAACGCTCAAGTTTAAGAGTCTTACACATATAAATGGTGAAAATACGACTTTTTTTCACTTTCGCTTCCGGGCCATTTTGCACTCAAAATCCATAGGTGTTAACATAGGAACTTTTTTTGCCCATTGAGACAGGGTCGTTAACTAGATCTGAAAAGTTGTTTTCTCGTTTTTGTATCATACCATATCCACTAAAGATTGTCCTAAGCTGAAAATATGGAAGAAAAAAAACATTTACTCGTGTCGAAAAGACTTCACAACCTCAACCCTTACGAAAAGACCCTCGTGGAGGCACCCGGATGACTATGTGAAAAACCTTTGTTTCTTTCGATGTTTTTCGACGAATCTGTAAGGAAACGCTCAAGTTTAAGAGTCTTACACATATAAGTTGTGAAAATACGACTTTTTTTCACTTTCGCTTCCGGACCATTTTGCACTCAAAATCCATAGGTGTTAACATAGGAACTTTTTTTGCCCATTGAGACAGGGTCGTTAACTCGATCTGAAAAGTTGTTTTCTCGTTTTTGTATCATACCATATCCACTAAAGATTGTCCTAAGCTGAAAATATGGAAGAAAAAAAACATTTACTCGTGTCGAAAAGACTTCACAACCTCAACCCTTACGAAAAGACCCTCGTGGAGGCACCCGGATGACTATGTGAAAAACCTTTGTTTCTTTCGATGTTTTTCGACGAATATGTAAGGAAACGCTAAAGTTTAAGAGTCTTACACATGTAAATGTTGAAAATACGACTTTTTTTCACTTTCGCTTCCGGACCATTTTGCACTCAAAATCCATAGGTGTTAACATAGGAACTTTTTTTGCCCATTGAGACAGGGTCGTTAACTCGATCTGAAAAGTTGTTTTCTCGTTTTAGTATCATACCATATCCACTAAAGATTGTCCTAAGCTGAAAATATGGAAGAAAAAAAACATTTACTCGTGTCGAAAAGACTTCACAACCTCAACCCTTACGAAAAGACCCTCGTCGAGGAGCCGAATGACTATGTGAAAAACCTTTGTTTCTTTCGATGTTTTTCGACGAATCTGTAAGGAAACGCTCAAGTTTAAGAGTCTTACACATGTAAATGTTGAAAATACGAATATTTTTCACTTTCGCTTCCGGGCCATTTTGCACTCAAAATCCATAGGTGTTAACATAGGAACTTTTTTTGCCCATTGAGACAGGGTCGTTAACTCGATCTGAAAAGTTGTTTTC
>NW_019269655.1:0-1691 GCF_002738365.1 Cucurbita moschata
ATGATACAAAAAACCTGCCACGACTGATAAGGTAAGGGGTTTCAAAAGACAAAAGAATTACAATTCTACGTGTGATAGAAAAGGAGACTGCTGACTTGACCACGGATATGACTTTGCACTTTAGCCCTTGAGAATACCAGGTTGACAGGATTTGAACCTATGCTCTCCACAATTTGTGTAATGCTCTTTTTGAAGTCGGGCTCGATATGGCTCTCTACAATTTGAGTAATGCTCTTTTTGAAGTCGGGCTCGATATGGCTCTCTACAATTTGAGTAATGCTCTTTTTGAAGTCGGGCTCGATATGGCTCTCTACAATTTGTGTAATGCTCTTTTTGAAGTCGGGCTCGATATGGCTCTCTACAATTTGTGTAATTCTCTTTTTGAAGTCGGGCTCGAGATGATCTTTATTCTTCCAAGAATATGTTTCATTCTCTATTCTCATGTTCTTGGTTCAATGTTTAAAATTCACATTTTAAATCATATTATCTTGCTTAATTCATTTTGATATAATATTGTTGGGGACATTTTGAGAATTGAACTTGAGACCTCTCACACCCAAAACAATAATCATACCACTTAGTTGCTAGTCTATATATAAAATTTATATAAGTTGCCCATTGATAACTATTTTTTTTTTTTGTTTTTTGTTTTTTGTTTCCTTTTTGAGGGCATTCCGAGAATTAAACTCAAGACCTCTTGCACCCAAAGCAAGAATCATACCACTAAACCAAATGCCCTTATAATGGACCATATATTAAGTTGTTTCTGTTATGTATCATCATTATTTCATTTATTATTTTGTTAATGAAATCCATGAGCAATTATTATTATATCTTTTAGATCTAGACTGCTGTTAAATTATTTACATAGGGTTTACGATAATTACTGTAGAGAGAAGAAAACAGAATAGAAGTAGTGTAAAAAGAATAAAAGTTATGTTCTAAAAAATACTGTCGAGAGAAGAAAAAAAAATAGAAGTAGTGTAAAAAGAATAAAAGTTATGTTCTAAAAAATACTGTAGAGAGAAGAAAAAAAATAGAAGTAGTGTAAAAATGTGATAGTTCCATTTGAGACATATGTCGTGGAGTACACAAGTATTAAAAGAGCATTTACTGTAGAAAGATAATTACTGTAGAGAGAAGAAAAACGAATAGAAGTAGTAGAGAGAAGAAAAATTACTGTAGATAATTGGGAAGAAAAAAGAATAGAAGTAGTAAAAAGAATAAAAGTTATGTTCTAAAAAAGATAATTACTAAGAAAAAAGAATAGAAGTAGGGTAAAAAGAATAAAAGTTATGTTCTAAAAAAGATAATTAGAAATAGTGTAAAAATTTGATAGTTCCATTTGAGACATATATGGTGGGGTACACAAGTATTAAAAGAGCATTTACTGTAGAAAGATAATTATTGTAGAGAGAAGAAAAAAGAATAGAAGTAGTAGAGAGAAGAAAAATTACTGTAGAGAGAAAAAAAAGAATAGAAGTATTGTAAAAAGATAATTACTGTAAAGAGAAAAAAAAAAAGAATAGAAATAGTGTAAAAAGAATAAAAGTTGATAATTACTAAGAAAAAAGAATAGAAGTAGTGTAAAAAGAATAAAAGTTATGTTCTAAAAAAGATAATTACTAAGAAAAAAGAATAGAAGTAGTGTAAAAAGAGAAAGATAATTAATGTAGAGAAGAGAAGAAAAA
>NW_019269656.1:0-1701 GCF_002738365.1 Cucurbita moschata
ATTCGTTTTTGCTATATTGCAATGGATTCAGCAAAACTCTTCTTAAAGGATAGCCTTTTTCTTGATAGCTTTGATTAATTTGGTACTTATTCTTATGAACTAATGAAATATCTATGATTTTATTTTCAAGTTAATTCCAATGATAGTTTATTTTGAATTAAATTATAAAGGGAGCCTTTGTCCTTAATATTTCTTTTTATAAACGGTATATTTTATATAATAGATTTTGAAATTTTAATGGTGTATTCCATGTATTTTTAAAATTATTTATTAATGCTTTCCATTTGTAATTTTTCCATTGTAAGGAACCTCCACAAACAGCTTGATACTAAACTCATGATCTTCTCCTCCTTCAAAGGAATGTCAATTATGTAGGACTCATGATCTTCTCCTCCTTCAAAGGAATGTCAATTATGTAGGAGTGACTTTATTATAGTAGAAAAATAAAATCGTTAAGTATTATTTCTCCTAAATGTAAAAAATACAATAATTGAAAACATGCCCAACATCATGCCACGTTGTAAGTCGAATTTTGAAAGCTAAAATAAAAATGATAGGAAGAATGGTATGAAACATTTGTCGGCGTCAAAAGATTATTCAATCAGTTGACGGAGTGGTCTCAGGTGGCGCTGGTTTAGCACAGATGGGAGGGTTTTGCTTTCCAGAAATGGTCGGTTTCACATTTGCACACTCAGACACAGCTGGCCCTTCTTTACCACTATAAGTGAGGTCAATATCAGCAATTTCCACCCCCTCACATGGATTACTTTTACTGCAAACAAGTTTGACTGCAACCGGAGTAGAAGATGTACCCCTGATATTCTTGAAACTAACTTTGCTAATCTTAATGGCTGATGGAACCTGGATGTTCAAAATAAACATTAATTAATACTTGTTCAAAAGAAAATAAGTTGGAAACCAACGAGGTTCGACTTTAATACACACCTTTCGGTTGCATTGATTCCATGGACAATATTCTTGATCTATGATGATAGGGTTGGCAACATTTTCCATTTCAATATCTTCAAAATGCATGTCAGAGGCTGGGTATGAGACGGCAGAATCTGGCCATGATTTGATCCTGACACCATTTGTAGTACCGATTAATTTGCATTTCTTCACTGTAACTCCTACTACTTCCTTTTCAGTTTTATACTTGCCCAAGCTACCTATGCTAATGCCATGTCCCGGTCCGCAAGTAACATCACTAATGGTTATTTTTCTGTTAGTGTATCCTACAGATATACAATCATCTCCCGTTGCAATTGCGGTATTGAGAATGTAAACGTCTTCTGAATCGCCCATGTGAATTCCATCGGTGTTGGGACTATTGTGTGGTGCAGTGATTTTCAGGTGATCGAAGGTAAGATTCTTGCCGGCCAAAACATTGATATGAAAATTCTTGCTATCCAACGAAGTTATGTCCTTCACTATCGAATTTGTGATGAAATTGAACTTCAAATTCTGCCCATTTTAAACAAACAAAGAAAAAACACTCCCGCGTTAAAGCATATAATTTCTAACCCAAATTATGAGTTCTTTTTATAATTAAAGTAGTATGAGCATTTACCATCGGAAGCTTTTTGCATTCTTTCTTCAGGTGGCAATCATTCTTTTCCCAACCAGCTTTTCCTTGGCCATCGAAAACTCCAGTACCAGCCAATGTCAAATGATCGACGTATTCCATAACAAGCAACCCAT
>NW_019269657.1:0-1699 GCF_002738365.1 Cucurbita moschata
CAGTTTTCAATCTTTACTTATCACGAGTACGGTAGTGATCTTTACCACTAGACTGAATGTTTCATCATAGTCTAGTCCATATTGTTGAGAAAACCCTCGAGCTACGATTCGTGCCTTGTATCTCTCGATTGATCCATCTAGTCGACGCTTTATTTTGTAGATCCACTTGCAAGAGATGAGTTTGACATCTCCTAGTCTTGGCACTAGTTCCCAAGTTTGATTCTTCTCCAGGGCTATAATGTCTTCCTCCAACGCTTTCTGCCAAACCGAGTTTTGTGATGCTTCTTCATATGTCTCTGGTTCATTGATTTCGTCTTCTACAATAGCTGCATTGGCATACTTAAGATTTGGCTTTTGAATTCTTTTTTATCGCCTAAGTTGTTCATGTGTCGTTTCCTTTTCATCAAATTTGTTTGATTGACACACTTTGCATAGCTTGTTGGCACATGTAACTGACGTCGTATCGCCTAAGAATATGTTCTCTAAGCTTGTTGATCACATGGGCAGCAATTTGCATAGCTTCAACCCAAAATTTTCGTAGAACATTCTTTGCATGTAACATGCTTCGACAAATTTCTGCAAGCTACCGATTCTTTCTTTCTGCTACACCATCTGGTCGTGGCGTGTTTGCACATGTAACAGACGTCGTATCCCACACTCGTGTAAATATTGATCAAACTCATCTGACGTGTATTCTCCGCCATTGTCTGAACGTAAGCAACAAATCTTCACTCCTACTTCTCCTTCGATCATCATCTTGAATTCTTGAAATTTTGAAAACGTGTCAGACTTTTGGTTCTTAAAGAAAATCCACCGATATCTTGAGTAGTCGTCAATGAACGTCACCATATACCGCATTCGACTGATTGATGCTTGTTTGACGGGACCGAATAAATCAGAGTGAATTAACTCTAATGGTTTCGTTCCTTTGAATTTTGGCTCTTTATATGGTAATTGATGAGTTTTATCATATTCACATCTAGCGCAAACAATATCTGTTTTGTCTTCAAGTTGAGCTAGACCTTTGAGCATGAATTTCTCCATAATCAGCTTCAACATGTGGTAGCCAACATGTCCCAATCTTGCATGCCATAGATCTGATGTCTCATTCTTCCGGCTGTTGTCAACATAGGCAGACTCTGCAGATAGGACGTAAACGGACTCCACTCTTCGCCCTTCTATTGTCAGCTTTCCTATTATCTTAACATCTTTAATGACTTTCACATCTTCTGGCCCAAACAAGACGTAGTTTCCTGATGTTGTTAGTTGTGTCACTGACAACAAGTTTTTCTTTATACCCGGTACATGATAAACATTATGTAACACTGTATTAGATTTATTGCCAGGCATGATTGTCGTATTACCGATTTTAGCAATTGACAACTATGTTATTTGTTGTGCTTTCCTTACGACTTTCTTTGTACTCTTTCTTGTCTTACAATTTTCTCTGATAGTCAGTTATATGGTTTGAGCATCCTCCATCAACGATCCGGTCATTCTCATAATCAATATGATCTCCCATCGTCCCCAACGATCATAAACAAATTTTTTTTTAGAATTCTCTGGAGATGTAATTTCATTCTCCAGAGAAAGTGGGAGAGATTGTGTGTCTTTGGCTCAACCCGAGGGTCCTATTTATAGGGACTCTTGGAGAATATTTGCCAAATGATATATTTGCATATTTAATATATTAAGATAT
>NW_019269658.1:0-1699 GCF_002738365.1 Cucurbita moschata
CCATTGAGACAGGGTCGTTAACTCGATCTGAAAAGTTGTTTTCTCGTTTTAGTATCATACCATATCCACTAAAGATTTTCCTAAGCTTAAAATATGGAAGAAAAAAAACATTTACTCGTGTCGAAAAACTTCACAACCGCAACCCTTACGAAAAGACCCTCGTGGAGGCACCCGAATGACTAAGTGAAAAACCTTTGTTTCTTTCGATGTTTTTCGACGAATCTGTAAGGAAACGCTCAAGTTTAAGAGTCTTACACATATAAATGGTTAAAATGCGAATTTTTTCACTTTCGCTTCCGGGCCATTTTAAACTCAAAATCCATAGGTGTAAACATAGGAACTTTTTTTGCCCATTGAGACAGGGTCGTTAAATCGATCTGAAATGTTGTTTTCTCGTTTTAGTATCATACCATATCCACTAAAGATTGTATTAAGCTTAAAATATGGAAGAAAAAAAACATTTACTCGTGTCGAAAAGACTTCACAACCGCAACCCTTACGAAAAGACCCTCGTGGAGGCACCCGAATGACTATGTGAAAAACCTTTGTTTCTTTCGATGTTTTTCGACGAATCTGTAAGGAAACGCTCAAGTTTAAGAGTCTTACACATATAAATGGTTAGAATGCGAATTTTTTCACTTTCGCTTCCGGGCCATTTTAAACTCAAAATCCATAGGTGTAAACATAGGAACTTTTTTTGCACATTGAGACAGGGTCGTTAAATCGATCTGAAATGTTGTTTTCTCGTTTTAGTATCATACCATATCCACTAAAGATTGTACTAAACTTAAAATATGGAAGAAAAAAAACATTTACTCGTGTCGAAAAGACTTCACAACCGCAACCCTTACGAAAAGACCCTCGTGGAGGCACCCGAATGACTATGTGAAAAACCTTTGTTTCTTTCGATGTTTTTCGACGAATCTGTAAGGAAACGCTCAAGTTTAATAGTCTTACACATATAAATGGTTAAAATACGAATTTTTTTCACTTTCGCTTCCGGGCCGTTTTGCACTCAAAATCCATAGGTGTTAACATAGGAACTTTTTTTGCTTATTGAGACAGGGTCGTTAACTCGATCTGAAAAGTTGTTTTCTCGTTTTAGTATCATACCATATCCACTAAAGATTGTCCTAAGCTTAAAATATGGAAGAAAAAAAACATTTACTCGTGTCGAAAAACTTCACAACCGCAACCCTTACGAAAAGACCCTCGTGGAGGCACCCGAATGACTATGTGAAAAACCTTTGTTTCTTTCGATGTTTTTCGACGAATCTGTAAGGAAACACTCAAGTTTAAGAGTCTTACACATATAAATGGTTAAAATGCGAATTTTTTCACTTTCGCTTCCGGGCCATTTTAAACTCAAAATCCATAGGTGTAAACATAGGAACTTTTTTTGCCCATTGAGACAGGGTCGTTAAATCGATCTGAAATGTTGTTTTCTCGTTTTAGTATCATACCATATCCACTAAAGATTGTCCTAAGCTTAAAATATGGAAGAAAAAAAACATTTACTCGTGTCGAAAAACTTCACAACCGCAACCCTTACGAAAAGACCCTCGTGGAGGGACCCGAATGACTATGTGAAAAACCTTTGTTTCTTTCGATGTTTTTCGACGAATCTGTAAGGAAACACTCAAGTTTAAGAGTCTTACACATATAAATGGTTAAAATGCGAATTTTTTCACTTTCGCTT
>NW_019269659.1:0-1697 GCF_002738365.1 Cucurbita moschata
AAATGGTTAAAATACGAATATTTTTCACTTTCGCTTCCGGGCCATTTTGCACTCCAAAATCCATAGGTGTTAACATAGGAACTTTTTTGCCCATCGAGACAGGGTCATTAACTCGATCTGAAAAGATTTTTTCTCCCTTTAGTATCATACCATATCGACGTAAGATTGTCCTAAGCTGAAAATATAGAACAAAAAAAACATTTACTCGTGTCGAAAAGACTTCACAACCTCAACCCTTACGAAAAGACCCTCGTGGAGGCACCCGAATGGCTACGTGAAAAACCTTTGTTTCTTTCGATGTTTTTCGACGAATCTGTAAGGAAATGCTCAAGTTTAAGAATCTTACACATATAAATGGTTAAAATACGAATATTTTTCACTTTCGCTTCCGGGCCATTTTGCACTCAAAATCCATAGGTGTTAACATAGGAACTTTTTTGCCCATCGAGACAGGGTCGTTAACTCGATCTGAAAAGATATTTTCTCCTTTTAGTATCATACCATATCGACGTAAGATTGTCCTAAGCTGAAAATATGTTAGAAAAAAAACATTTACTCGTGTCGAAAAGACTTCACAACCTCAACCCTTACGAAAAGACCCTCGTGGAGGCACCCGAATGGCTACGTGAAAAACCTTTGTTCTTTCGATGTTTTTCGACGAATCTGTAAGGAAACGCTCAAGTTTAAGAATCTTACACATATAAATGGTTAAAATACGAATATTTTTCACTTTCGCTTCCGGGCCATTTTGCTCTCCAAAATCCATAGGTGTTAACATAGGAACTTTTTTGCCCATCGAGACAGGGTCGTTAACTCGATCGGAAAAGATGTTTTCTCCTTTTAGTATCATACCATATCGACGTAAGATTGTCCTAAGCTGAAAATATGTTAGAAAAAAAACATTTACTCGTGTCGAAAAGACTTCACAACCTCAACCCTTACGAAAAGACCCTCGTGGAGGCACCCGAATGGCTACGTGAAAAACCTTTGTTTTTTCGATGTTTTTCGACGAATCTGTAAGGAAACGCTCAAGTTTAAGAATCTTACACATATAAATGGTTAAAATACGAATATTTTTCACTTTCGCTTCCGGGCCATTTTGCACTCAAAATCCATAGGTGTTAACATAGGAACTTTTTTGCCCATCGAGACAGGGTCGTTAACTCGATCGGAAAAGATGTTTTCTCCTTTTAGTATCATACCATATCGACGTAAGATCGTCCTAAGCTGAAAATCTGTTAGAAAAAAAACATTTACTCGTGTCGAAATGACTTCACAACCTCAACCCTTACGAAAAGACCCTCGTGGAGGCACCCGAATGGCTACGTGAAAAACCTTTGTTTCTTTCGATGTTTTTCGACGAATCTGTAAGGAAACGCTCAAGTTTAAGAATCTTACACATATAAATGGTTAAAATACGAATATTTTTCACTTTCGCTTCCGGGCCATTTTGCACTCAAAATCCATAGGTGTTAACATAGGAACTTTTTTGCCCATCGAGACAGGGTCGTTAACTCGATCTGAAAAGATGTTTTCTCCTTTTAGTATCATACCATATCGACGTAAGATTGTCCTAAGCTGAAAATCTGTTAGAAAAAAAACATTTACTCGTGTCGAAATGACTTCACAACCTCAACCCTTACGAAAAGAACCTCGTGGAGGTACCCGAATGGCTACGTGAAAAACCTTTGTTTCTT
>NW_019269660.1:0-1667 GCF_002738365.1 Cucurbita moschata
TAATTTCAAAGAAACACAGTGCATAAAACAGAGAAAGTGTGCTTTAAATCGAAACCCTAATTTGGAAACCCTAAACTGGGACGTTTGAACTACGTATTTAAAAAACCGAGTCACGGTCGACGTTCTCCGAAACTTTTGTTTGGAATTATTACGCCTGATGATTTAGGATATAATTTCAAAGAAACACAGTGCATAAAACAGAGAAAGTGTGCTTTAAATCGAAACCCTAATTTGGAAACCCTAAACTTGGACGTTCGAATTACGTATTTAAAAAACTGAGTCACGGTCGACGTTCTTCGAAACTCTTGTTTGGAATGATTACGCCTGATGATTTAGGATATAATTTCAAAGAAACACAGTGCATAAAAAAGAGAAAGTGTGCTTTAAATCGAAACCCTAATTCGGAACCCTAAACTTGGACGTTTGAACTACGTGTTTAAAAAACCGAGTCACGGTCGACGTTCTTCGAAACTTTTGTTTGGAATTATTACGCCTGATGATTTAGGATATAATTTCAAAGAAACACAGTGCATAAATCAAAGAAAGTGTGCTTTAAATCGAAACCCTAATTTGGAAACCCTAAACTTGGATGTTTTAACTACGTATTTAAAAAACCGAGTCACGGTCGACGTTCTTCGAAATTTTTGTTTGGAATGATTAGGCCTGATGATTTAGGATATAATTTCAAAGAAACAATGTGCATAAATCAAAGAAAGTGTGCTTTAAATCCAAACCCTAATTTGAAAACCCTAAAGTTGCTCGTTTGAACTACGTATTTAAAAAATCGAGTCACGGTCGACGTTCTTCGAAACTTTTTTTTGGAATTATTACGCCTGATGATTTAGGATATAATTACAAAGAAACACAGTGCCTAAAACAGAGAAAGTGTGCTTTAAATCGAAACCCTAATTTTTAAACCCTAAACTTGGACGTTTGAACTACGTATTTAAAAAACCGTATCACGGTCGACGTTCTTCGAAACTTTTGTTTGGAATGATTACGCCTGATGATTTATGATATAATTTCAAAGAAACACAGTGCATAAAACAGAGAAAGTGTGCTTTAAATCGATCCCTAATTTGGAAACCCTAAACTTGGACGTTTGAACTACGTATTTAAAAAACCGAGTCACGGTCGACGTTCTTCGAAACTTTTTTTTGGAATGATTAGGCCTCATGATTCAGGATATAATTTCCAAGAAACAATGTGCATAAATCAGAGAAAGTGTGCTTTAAATCGAAACCCAAATTTGAAAACCCTAAACTTGCTCGTTTTAACAACGTATTTAAAAAACCGAGTCACGGTCGACGTTCTTCGAAACTTTTGTTTGGAATGATTACGCCTGATGATTTAGGATATAATTTCAAAGAAACACAGTGCATAAAACAGAGAAAGTGTGCTTTAAATCGAAACCCTAATTTGGAAACCCTAAACTTGGACGTTTGAACTACGTATTTAAAAAACCGAGTCACGGTCGACGTTCTTCGAAACTCTTGTTTGGAATGATTACGCCTGATGATTTAGGATATAATTTCAAAGAAACACAGTGCATAAAAAAGAGAAAGTGTGCTTTAAATCGAAACCCTAATTCAGAACCCTAAACTTGGACGTTTGATCTACGTATTTAAAAAACCGAGTCACGGTCGACGTTCTTCGAAACTTTTGTT
>NW_019269661.1:0-725 GCF_002738365.1 Cucurbita moschata
AATTTCGAAGTAACGGAGTGCATAAAACAGTAAAAGAGTGCTTAAAATCAAAACTCTAATTCGGAAACCCTGATTTTGGAAATCGAAGTACGTGCTAAAAAAACCAAGTCACGGTCGATGTTTTTCAAAATTTTTGAGGCGAATGATTAGGCTTGATGAGTTAGAATAGAATTCCGAAGAAACGGAGTGCAGAAAACAGTAAAAGAGTGCTTTAAATCGTACCCTAATTCAGAAACCCTGAGTTTGGACACGCGAAGAACGTGCTAAAAAAGCCGAGTCACGGTTGACGTTTTTCGAAACTTTAGCGGCGAATGATTAGGCTTGATGATTTAGAATAGAATTTCGAAGTAACGGAGTGCATAAAACAGTAAAAGAGTGCTTAAAATCAAAACTCTAATTCGGAAACCCTGATTTTGGAAATCGAAGTACGTGCTAAAAAAACCAAGTCACGGTCGACGTTTTTCAAAACTTTTGAGGCAAATGATTAGGCTTGATGAGTTAGAATAGAATTCCGAAGAAACGGAGTGCAGAAAACTGTAAAAGAGTGCTTAAAATCGAAACCCTAATTAAGAAACCCTGAGTTTGGAAATTCGAAGAACGTGCTAAATAAGCCGAGTCACGGTCGACGTTTTTCGAAACTTTAGCGGCGAATGATTAGGCTTGATGATTTAGAATAGAATTTCGAAGTAACGGAGTGCATAAAACAGTAAAAGAGTGCTTAAAAT
>NW_019269661.1:1135-1695 GCF_002738365.1 Cucurbita moschata
AGAACGGTGCTAAAAATAACCAAGTCACGGTCGACGTTTTTTAAAACTTTTGAGGCGAATGATTAGGCTTGATGTGTTAGAATAGAATTCCGAAGTAACGGAGTGCAGAAAACAGTAAAAGAGTGCTTAAAATCGAAACCTTAATTCGAAACCCTGATTTTTGACGTTCAAAGAACGTGCTAAAAATAACCGGGTCACGGTCGACGTTTTTCGAAACTTTTGCGGCGAATGATTAGGCTTGATGATTTAGAATAGAATTTCGAAGTAACGGAGTGCAGAAAACAGCAAAAGAGTGCTTAAAATCGAAACCTTAATACGAAACCCTGATTTTTGACGTTCAAAGAACGTGCTAAAAATAACCGAGTCACGGTCGACGTTTTTCGAAACTTTTGCGGCGAATGATTAGGCTTGATGATTTAGAATAGAATTTCGCAGTAACGGAGTGCAGAAAACAGCAAAAGAGTGCTTAAAATCGAAACCTTAATACGAAACCCTGATTTTTGACGTTCAAAGAACGTGCTAAAAATAACCGAGTCACGGTCGACGTTTTTCGAAACTTT
>NW_019269662.1:0-1693 GCF_002738365.1 Cucurbita moschata
ATGCACTCCGTTTCTTCGAAATTATATTCTCTTTCAACATGCCTGATCATTATCGACAGGAATTTTGAAAAATGTCAAACGTGACTGGGTCTTTTTAGCATGTACTTCAAACGTCACAGATTAGGGTCTCCGAATTAGGGTTTCGATTTTAAGCACTCTTTTATTGTTTCATGCACACCTCTTCTTAGAAATTCTATAATAATTCATTATGCCTGATCATTACCCACAGAAATTTCGAAAAACGTTGACCGTGACTCGGTTTTTTTTTTATCATGTACTAAAAACGTCACAGATTAGGGTTTTCGAATTAGGGTTTCGATTTTAAGCACTCTTTTATTGTTTCATGCACACCTCTTCTTAGAAATTCTAAAATAATTCATTATGCCTGATCATTACCCATAGAAATTTCGAAAAACGTTGACCGTGACTCGGTTTTTTTTTTATCATGTACTAAAAACGTCACAGATTAGGGTTTTCGAATTAGGGTTTCGATTTTAAGCACTCTTTTATTGTTTCATGCACACCTCTTCTTAGAAATTCTAAAATAATTCATTATGCCTGATCATTACCCATAGAAATTTCGAAAAACGTTGACCGTGACTCGGTTTTTTTTTTTATCATGTACTTCAAACGTCACAGATTAGGGTTTTCGAATTAGGGTTTTGATTTTAAGCACTCTGTTTCTTCGACATTCTATTTTAAATCATCAAGCCTAATCATTCGCAACGAAAGTTTCAAAAAACGTCGACCGTGACTCAGTTTTTTTAGCACGTACTTCAAACGTCCCAGATTAGGGTTCGATTTTAATCTCTCTTCTACTGTTCTATGCACTCCGTTTCTTCGAAATTATATTCTAATTCAACATGCCTGATCATTATCGACAGGAATTTTGAAAAAAGTCAAACGTGACTGGAACTTTTTAGCATGTACTTCAAACGTCACAGATTATGGTTTCCGAATTAGGGTTTCGATTTTCAGCACTCTTTTATTGTTTCATGCACACCACTTCTTAGAAATTCTATAATAATTCATTAAGCCTGATCATTACCCACAGAAATTTCAAAAAACGTTGACCGTGACTCGGTTTTTTTTTATCACGTACTTCAAACGTCATAGATTAGGATTTCCGAATTAGAGTTTCGATTTTAAGCACTCTTTTACAGTTTTTTACACTCCGTTTCTTCGACATTCTATTTTAAATCATCAAGCCTAATCATTCGCAACGAATGTTTCAAAAAACGTCGACCGTGACTCAGGTTTTTTAGCACGTACTTCAAACGTCACAGATTAGGGTTCGATTTTAATCTCTCTTCTACTGTTCTATGCACTCCGTTTCTTCGAAATTATATTCAAAATGAACATGCCTGATCATTATCGACAGGAATTTTGAAAAACGTCAAACGTGACTGGGTCTTTTTAGCATGTACTTCAAACGTCACAGATTAGGGTTTTCGAATTAGGGTTTCGATTTTAAGCACTCTTTTATTGTTTCATGCACACCTCTTCTTAGAAATTCTAAAATAATTCATTATGCCTGATCATTACCCATAGAAATTTCGAAAAACATTGACCGTGACTCGGTTTTTTTTTTATCATGTACTTCAAACGTCACAGATTAGGGTTTTCGAATTAGGGTTTTGATTTTAAGCACTCTGTTTCTTCGACATTCTATTTTAAATCATCAAGCCTAATC
>NW_019269663.1:0-1690 GCF_002738365.1 Cucurbita moschata
GTTGAAAGAGAATATAATTTCGAAGAAACGGAGTGCATAGAACAGTAAAAGAGAGATTAAAATCAAACCTTAATCTGGGACGTTTGAAGTACGTGCTAAAAAAACTGAGTCACGATCGACGTTTTTTAAACTTTCGTTGCGAATGATTAGGCTTGATGATTTAAAATAGAATGTCGAAGAAACGGAGAGTAAAAAACAGTAAAAGAGTGATTTAATTCGAAACCCTAAATTCGGAAACCCTAATCTGTGACGTTTGAAGTACATGATAAAAAAAAACCGAGTCACGGTCAACGTTTTTCGATATTTCTGTGGGTAATGATCAGGCATAATGAATTATTATAGAATTTCTAAGAAGAGGTGTGCATGAAACAATAAAAGAGATCTTAAAATCGAAACCCTAATTCGGAAACCCTAATCTGTGACGTTTGAAGTACATGCTAAAAAGACCCAGTCACGTTTGACGTTTTTCAAAATTCCTGTCGATAATGATCAGGCATGTTGAATTAGAATATAATTTCGAAGAAACGGAGTGCATAGAACGGTAAAAGAGAGATTAAAATCAAACCCTAATCTCGGACGTTTGAAGTACGTGCTAAAAAAACTGAGTCACGATCGACGTTTTTTGAAACTTTCGTTGCGAATGATTAGGCTTGATGATTTAAAATAGAATGTCGAAGAAACGGAGTGTAAAAAACAGTAAAAGAGTGATTTAATTCGAAACCCTAAATTCGGAAACCCTAATCTGTGACGTTTGAAGTACATGATAAAAAAAAACCGAGTCACGGTCAACGTTTTTCGATATTTCTGTGGGTAATGATCAGGCATAATGAATTATTATAGAATTTCTAAGAAGAGGTGTGCATGAAACAATAAAAGAGATCTTAAAATCGAAACCCTAATTCGGAAACCCTTATCTGTGACGTTTGAAGTACATGCTAAAAAGACCCAGTCACGTTTGACGTTTTTCAAAATTCCTGTCGATAATGATCAGGCATGTTGAATTAGAATATAATTTCGAAGAAACGGAGTGCATAGAACAGTAAAAGAGAGATTAAAATCAAACCCTAATCTCGGACGTTTGAAGTACGTGCTAAAAAAACTGAGTCACGATCGGCGTTTTTTGAAACTTTCGTTGCGAATGATTAGGCTTGATGATTTAAAATAGAATGTCGAAGAAACGGAGTGTAAAAAACAGTAAAAGAGTGCTTAAAATCGAAACCCTAAGTCGGAAACCCTAATCTGTGACGTTTGAAGTAAATGATAAAAAAAAAACCGAGTCACGGTCAACGTTTTTCGAAATTTCAGTGGGTAATGATCAGGCATAATGAATTATTATAGAATTTCTAAGAAGAGGTGTGCATGAAACAATAAAAGAGTGCTTAAAATCGAAACCCTAATTCGGAAACCCTAATCTGTGACGTTTGAAGTACATGCTAAAAAGACCCAGTCACGTTTGACGTTTTTCAAAATTCCTGTCGATAATGATTAGGCATGTTGAAAGATTATATAATTTCGAAGAAACGGAGTGCATAGAACAGTAAAAGAGAGATTAAAATCAAACCTTAATTTGGGACGTTTGAAGTACGTGCTAAAAAAACTGAGTCACGATCGACGTTTTTTTAAACTTTCGTTGCGAATGATTAGGCTTGATGATTTAAAATAGAATGTCGAAGAAATGGAGTGTAAAAAA
>NW_019269664.1:0-1687 GCF_002738365.1 Cucurbita moschata
CTTATTTTGGAAATCGAAGTACATGATAAAAAAACCGAGTCACGGTCGACGTTTTTCGAAAGTTTTGCGGCGAATGATTAGGTTTGATAAGTTAGAATAGAATTCCGAAGTAACGAAGTGCAGAAAATAGTAAAAGAGTGCTTAAAATCGAAACCCTAATTCGGAAACCCTGAGTTTGGACATTCGAAGAACTTGCTAAAAAGCCGAGTCACGGTCGACGTTTTTCGAAACTTTTGTGGCGAATGATTAGGCTTGATGAGTTAGAACTGAATTTCGAAGTAACGGAGTGCAGAAAATAGTAAAAGAGTGCTTAAAATCGCAACCCTAATTCGGAAACCCTGAGTTTCGACATTCGAAGAACGTGCTAAAAAAGCCGAGTCACGGTCGACGTTTTTCGAAACTTTTCGGCGAATGATTAGGCTTGATGATTTAGAATAGAATTTGGAAGTAACGGAGTGCAGAAAACAGTAAAAGAGTGCTTAAAATCGAAACCCTAATTCGAAAACCCTGGTTTTGGAACTTCGAAGAACGTGCTAAAAAAGCCGAGTCACGGTCGACGTTTTTCGAAACTTTTGCGGCGAATGATTAGGCTTGATGAGTTAGAATAGAATTCCAAAGTAACGGAGTGCAGAAAACAGTAAAAGGGTGCTTAATGTCGAAACTCTAATTCAGAAACCCTGAGTTTGTACATTCGAAGAACGTGCTAAAAAACCCGAGTCATGGTCGACGTTTTTCAAAACTTTTGCGACGAATGATTTGGCTTGATGATTTAGAATAGAATTTCGAAGTAACGAAGTGCAGAAAACAGTAAAAGAGTGCTTAAAATCGAAACCCTAATTCGGAAACCCTGATTTTGGACATTCGAAAAATGTGCTAAAAAAGCCGAGTCACGGTCGACGTTTTTTGAAACTTTTGCGGCGAATGATTAAGGTTGATCATTTAGAATAGAATTTCGGAGTAACGAAGTGCAGAAAACAGTAAAGGAGTGCTTAAAATCGAAACCCTAATTCGGAAACCCTGATTTTGGAATTCGAAAAATGTGCTAAAAAAGCCGAGTCACGGTCGACGTTTTTCGAAACTTTTGCGGCGAATGATTAGGCTTGATGAGTTAGAATAGAATTCCAAAGTAATGGAGTGCAGAAAACAGTAAAAGAGTGATTAAAATCGAAACCCTAATTCGGAAACCCTGAGTTTGGTAATTCGAAGAACGTGCTAAATAAGCCGAGTCAAGGTCGACGTTTTTCGAAACTTTTGCGGCGAATGATTAGGCTTGATGATTTAGAATAGAATTCCGAAGTAACGAAGTGCAGAAAATAGTAAAAGAGTGCTTAAAATCAAACCCTAATTCGGAAACCCTGAGTTTGGACATTCGAAGAACGTGCTAAAAAGCCTGGTAACGGTCGACGTTTTTCGAAACTTTTGCGGCGAATGATTAGGCTTGATGATTTAGAATAGAATTTGGAAGTAACGGAGTGCAGAAAAAAGTAAAAGAGTGCATAAAATCGAAACCCTAATTCGAAAACACTGGTTTTGGAACTTCGAAGAACGTGCTAAAAAAGCCGAGTCACGGTCGACGTTTTTCGAAACTTTTGCGGCGAATGATTAGGCTTGATGAGTTAGAATAGAATTCCAAAGTAACGGAGTGCAGAAAACAGTAAAAGAGTGCTTAATATCGAAACCCTAATTC
>NW_019269665.1:0-1676 GCF_002738365.1 Cucurbita moschata
CATACGACCTAGTGTGTCACCATGGGGAGCTCCAGTGTTGTTTGTGAAAAAGGACGGCACACTCTGTCTCTGTATTGACTATAGGGAGCTGAATAAGGTGACCATTAAAAATAAGTATCCCTTGCCGGGAATTGATGACTTGTTTGACCAGCTTCAAGGGGCAGCGGTATTTTCGAAGATTGATCTTCGTTCTGGTTATCACCAGATAAGAGTCAAAGAAGATGACATACCGAAGACAGCTTTTCGTATTCGGTATGGGCATTATGAGTTTGTCGTGATGTCCTTTGGCTTGACTAATGCCCCTGCAGTGTTTATGGGGCTGATGAATCGGGTATTCCAGGATTTTCTGGATTCTTTTGTCATTGTGTTCATTGATGATATCTTGGTTTATTCCAAAACAAACGATGAACATGCAGAACATTTGAGGAAGGTTTTGTTGGTTTTGCGTAAACAAAGATTATATGCCAAGTTCTCAAAATGTGAGTTTTGGCTTCAAAAGGTAGTATTCCTTGGTCATGTGGTATCCAAGGATGGTATAACTGTTGATCCAGCAAAGGTGGAGGCAGTTATAGGTTGGGTTCGACCAACTACAGTTACTGAGGTGAGAAGTTTTCTGGGTTTAGCCGGATATTACAGGCGCTTTATTAAAGACTTTGCAGGATTGCCGCACCACTAACTCAGTTAACCCGAAAAGGAAAGAAATTTGATTGGAGTCAAGCTTGTGAAAGTAGTTTTCAGGAACTCAAGGAAAGATTAGCGTCAGCCCCAGTGCTTATTGTACCTGACGGTACTGGGAACCTAGTAATTTATATTGATGCCTCTAAGCATGAGTTGGGGTGCATACTTATGCAAAACGGGAGAGTTATTGCTTATGCTTCTCGGCAATTGAAGGATTATGAACGCAATTACCCAACTCATGATTTAGAATTAGCTGCTGTGGTATTTGCTCTGAAGATATGGAGACATTATCTGTACGGTGAGAGGATACAAGTATATACGGATCATAAGAGTCTTAAATATCTGTTCACCCAGAAAGAGCTCAACATGAGGCAACGTCGATGGTTGGAGTTGGTAAAAGATTATGATGTGGAGATCCTACATCATCCTGGTAAAGCTAATGTGGTAGCTGATGCCTTGAGTCGTAAGACAGCTCACTCATCTGCAATGCTAACGAGACAACACAACATTCAGATGGAGTTTGAACGAGCTCAGATAGTTGTCTTGGTCAGGAAAGCGACAACTCAGCTAGCTCTTATGACTATTTGTCCGACGTTGCAGGAACAAATTATTCGGGGTCAGCAAAGGGACCCTTATTTTTCAAAAGTTGTGAGGCAACTTGAGACTGAACAAATCAAGGATTTCTGGATAACGGGTGATGGATGTTTGAAGTGGCAGAACCAAACTTGTGTGCCAAATGATGTAGAGATCAAGAGAAAGTTTCTATCTGAGGCGCATGAGTCGCCCTATACTGTGCATCCAGGTGCCACAAAGATGTATCAGGATTTGAAAACATGCTTTTAGTGGCCTAGGATGAAGAAAGATGTTGCTAAATGTGTGAGTAGGTGTTTAACTTGTCAACAAGTTAAGGCACCTAGACAGAAACCAGCTGGATTATTGCAACCTTTGAATGTGCCTCAGTGGAAGTGGGAAGAAGTGACTATGGATTTCATTACAGG
>NW_019269666.1:0-1683 GCF_002738365.1 Cucurbita moschata
TTTCAAAAAACGTCGACCGTGACTCAGGTTTTTTAGCACGTACTTCAAACGTCCCAGATTAGGGTTCGATTTTAATCTCTCTTTTACTGTTCTATGCACTCCGTTTTTCGAAATTATATTCTAATTCGACATGCCTGATCATTATCGACAGGAATTTTGAAAAATGTCAAACGTGACTGGGTGTTTTTAGCATGTACTTCAAACGTCACAGATAAAGGTTTCCGAATTAGGGTTTCGATTTTAAGCACTCTTTTATTGTTTCATGCACACCTCTTCTTAGAAATTCTAAAATAATTCATTATGCCTGATCATTACCCACAGAAATTTCGAAAAACGTTGACCGTGACTCCGTTTTTTTTTATCATGTACTTCAAACGTCACAGATTAGGGTTTCCGAATTAGGGTGTCAATTTTAAGCAATCTTTTACTGTTTTTTACACTCCGTTTCATCGACATTCTATTTTAAATCATCAAGCCTAATCATTCGCAACGAAAGTTTCAAAAAACGTCGACCGTGACTCAGGTTTTTTAGCACGTACTTCAAACGTCCCAGATTAGGGTTCGATTTTACTATCTCTTTTACTGTTCTATGCACTCCGTTTCTTCGAAATTATATTCTCTTTCAACATGCCTGATCATTATCGACAGGAATTTTGAAAAACGTCAAACGTGACTGGGTCTTTTTAGCATGTACTTCAAACTTTAGAGATTAGGGTTTCCGAATTAGGGTTTCGATTTTAAGCACTCTTTTATTGTTTCATGCACACATCTTCTTAGAAATTCTATAATAATTGATTATGCCTGATCATTACCCACAGAAATTTCGAAAAACGTTGACCGTGACTCGGTTTTTTTCATCATGTACTTCAAACGTCATAGATTAGGGTTTCCGAATTAGAGTTTTGATTTTAAGCACTCTTTTACTGTTTTTCACACTCCGTTTCTTCGACATTCTATTTTAAATCATCAAGCCTAATCATTCGCAACGAAAGTTTCAAAAAACGTCGACCGTGACTCAGTTTTTTTAGCACTTACTTCAAACGTCCCAGATTAGGGTTCGATTTTAATCTCTCTTTTACTGTTTTATGCACTGCGGACTGATCGAAATTATATTCTAATTCAACATGCCCGATCATTATCGACAGGAATTTTGAAAAACGTCAAACGTGACTGAGTCTTTTTAGCATGTACTTCAAACGTCACAGATTAGGGTTTCCGAATTAGGGTTTCGATTTTAAGCACTATTTTTCTGTTTTTTACACTCCGTTTCTTCGACATTCTATGTTAAATCATCAAGCCTAATCATTCGCAACGAAAGTTTCAAAAAACGTCGACCATGACTCAGTTTTTTTAGCACGTACTTCAAACGTCCCAGATTAGGGTTCGATTTTAATCTCTCTTTTACTGTTTTATGCACTCCGTTTCTTCGAAATTATATTCTAATTCAACATGCCTGATCATTATCGACAGGAATTTTGAAAAATGTCAAACGTGACTAGGTCTTTTTAGCATGTACTTCAAACTTCACAGATTAGGGTTTCCGAATTAGGGTTTCAATTTTAAGAACTATTTTATTGTTTCATGCACACATCTTCTTAGAAATTCTATAATAATTGATTATGCCTGATCATTACACACAGAAATTTCGAAAAACGTTGACCGTGACTCGGTTTTTTTTTATCA
>NW_019269667.1:0-1682 GCF_002738365.1 Cucurbita moschata
GTATAATTTTGTTTAAATATGGTTCTATTAATTAAGAACTAATTCACAATTATATATATATATATATATGCAATCATGATTTAAATTTTTTTTTATGAGAGAACATATTTTTTTAAAATCTTATATCATCTTATCAATCATGCATGCTACGTGGAAACGTATAAATCATACATTATCGATTAAAATCTTATATCATCTTATCAATCATGCATGCTACGTGGAAACGTATAAATCATACATTATCGATTATAATTTATAGTGCTTTAATAAAGTTGTCATTTATGTCATAAAATCTCATAATTAATTATTTTATTTATAATTTATAATTTAATACTATCTTATTGCATAAGAAAATCTTGAAGTTAGACATATGGAACGATCCTAAGAAAAACATATAGTTGACCTACAGATATGTTAAAGTAAAAAAAATTAAGATTATTAGTGTAATCTTAAACCATATATATATTTGACATAGGTGTTAACACGAACCACTTTGTAATTATCATAAATGATTTGATTTTGTGAGTGAAGGTAATAAATATTATGAGTCTGTATAGAGTTGTGGACTAAAAAATATTTAATTTGTATAAAATTGGACCAAATATATAACTTGATTTTAATATAAGTGAGTTATGAACTCCAGTTATAAACTCCAGTTATGAACTCCAGTTATGAACTCCATGTACTATAACTCGATTTTAATATAAGTGAGTTATAAACTCCAGTTATGAACTCCATTTGCATGGATAGAGTGTCTTTGATAACCGATTCAATAAGCTTACCATTTAAAAACTTAATTAAATTTATTCCTCGACATATATGATAAGTATGAATAGTTCTGTTGATTTTAGAATTTCGAACAATTCAGGCCACACCCTCTAATTGGCCCGGAGAGAGTTGCATAGTAAACAAATAATAGTTGAAAAAAGTATTTAGAAATAAGCATTTCATTTGGAAATTTATATTAAGGAAATAGGGAAAAAGTTCTAGCAAGCCTTTAGCTCAATCTTTTCCATAAAATATTTTGAGACCAGATAAGGGTTAGAATAAAATTTGTGTAAGAATTTGGTAGATTTAGGATTAAAATTTTGAATTTTCCCTTAAGCCCCGATTAGAATAAAATTTTCGATTTTCCCCCTAAGCCGTAACTAGAATTAAATTTTCAATTTTCTTTTAAGCTTGAACTTCCAAATTTTATTGAAAGCATTAGAAAATGAATTTCAAAATAACGTAGAAGAGAAAAAACCTTAAAAAAAATATATAAAAGAAGATATTAAAAAATTTAGAAAATAGTCCAAGTGAATCTGGTGAGGTATTTTTGTCATTTCAGCCTCATTTCCTAATGGAGCAGGATGAGAGGGTAGTGAGGAAAGAAAAGAAAAAGAAATAAAATAAAAAAAAGGAAAGAAAAGGAGAAATTGCCGTTGGTACTATAATCTAGCCATGAGAAGGCACTTTCGGACCATGGTCCCTCCATGAGACCTCCTCACAATATGGAGGAGAATAGGTTTGGACTCTTGGATCGTCCTAACTGTCAAAGGACGAGGAAGAATGAAATTGAGAGAAAAAATTAGTGAAAAGAAGAATGAATTTGAAAAAAAGGAAAGAAAGTAAGTTGTTTGCGAGAGTTGGAGAGGTTAGAAGGACAATATTTTCACAAAAAAAAAAAAAAAAAAAAAAAA
>NW_019269668.1:0-1087 GCF_002738365.1 Cucurbita moschata
GTTTTCTCGTTTTAGTATCATACCATATCCACGTAAGATTGTCCTAATTTTAAAATATGGAAGAAAAAAAACATTTACTCGTGTCGAAAAGACTTCACAACCTCAACCCTTACGAAAAGACCCTCGTCGAGGCACCCGAATGGCTACGTGAAAAACTTTTGTTTCTTTCGATGTTTTTCGACGAAACTGTAAGGAAACGCTCAAGTTTAAGAATCTTACACATATAAATGTTTGAAATACGAATATTTTTCACTTTCTCTTCCGGGCCATTTTGCACTCAAAATCCATAGGTGTTAACATAGGAACTTTTTTGCCCATTGAGACAGGGTCGTTAACTCGATCTGAAAAGATGTTTTCTCGTTTTAGTATCATACCATATCCACGTAAGATTGTCCTAATTTTAAAATATGGAAGAAAAAAACATTTACTCGTGTCGAAAAGACTTCACAACCTCAACCCTCACGAAAAGACCCTCCTGGAGGCACCCGAATGGCTACGTGAAAAACCTTTGTTTCTTTCGATGTTTTTCGACGAATTTGTAAGGAAACGATCAAGTTTAAGAATCTTACACATATAAATGGTTAAAATACGAATATTTTTCACTTGTAAGGAAACGATCAAGTTTAAGAATCTTACACATATAAATGGTTAAAATACGAATATTTTTCACTTTCGCTTCAACGATCAAGTTTAAGAATCTTACACATATAAATGGTTAAAATACGAATATTTTTCACTTTCGCTTCTGGGCCATTTTGCACTCAAAATCCAAAGGTGTTAACATAGGAACTTTTTTGCCCATTTTAGACAGGGTCGTTAACTCGATCTGAAAAGATGTTTTCTCGTTTTAGTATCATACCATATCCACGTAAGATTGTCCTAATCTTAAAATATGGAAGAAAAAAAACATTTACTCGTGTCGAAAAGACTTCACAACCTCAACCCTTACGAAAAGACCCTCGTGGAGGCACCCGAATGGCTACGTGAAAAACTTTTGTTTCTTCCGATGTTTTTCGACGAATCTGTAAGGAAACGCTCAAGTTTAAGAATCTTACACATATAAATGTTTGAAATACGAATATTTTTC
>NW_019269668.1:1500-1681 GCF_002738365.1 Cucurbita moschata
GACGAATCTGTAAGGAAACGCTCAAGTTTAAGAATCTTACACATATAAATGTTTGAAATACGAATATTTTTCACTTTCACTTCCGGGCCATTTTGCACTCAAAATCCATAGGTGTTAACATAGGAACTTTTTTGCCCATTTTTGACAGGGTCGTTAACTCGATCTGAAAAGATGTTTTCTC
>NW_019269669.1:0-1040 GCF_002738365.1 Cucurbita moschata
GCCAAAGAGTTGGAGAACTTCATCTTTGACGTCGAACAGTACTTCAAAGCCACAGCTGCTTGTACCGACGACAAGAAGGTGACTGTAGCCGCGATGTATCTCATAGACGACGCCAAACTGTGGTGACGTACGAAGGTGCAAGACATCGAGGATGGATTGTGCACCATTGACTCATGGGAGAACCTCAAGAGAGAGTTGAGGGAACAATTCCTCCCCGAAAACGCAGGGCATATAGCAATGGAGAAAATAGTAGCCCTGAAACACACTGGAAACATACGGGACTACGTCAGACAGTTCTCAACCCTGATGCTGGATATCAGGGGCACAGCAAAGAAGGACAAGGTGTTCTTCTTTATAAATGGTCTACAGCCATGGGCCAAAACAAAGATACATGAGAAAAGGGTCCAAACCCTAGCTGCCGCAATGGCCTGCACCGAGAGACTCGTGGACTGTGGGAACGAAGCAGGATCCCAAAGAAGAGCGACACCAGCCCCAATCAATGGGGGCAAACCATACAGACCACCAGGCCATCGAAATGGAAGCCCCAACAGACCGAGTGGATGGACGGATAGACCTCCTCAGAACAATCAAGCGGGGACATCTCGAGGGCCTTACCATCAAAAGAACCATCCGACGACGCCTTTGCAATGCATACTGTGTAAAGGCCCCCACAAGGTATCCTACTGTCCTCATCAGGCCTCTCTCACTGCTCTCCAAGTGTCCATTCAAGAGAGCAATGATGCAAGGGTCGAGACTTTGCTAGACAAGAAGGAAGATCACGACAACCCCCGAATGGGCGCACTCAAATTCTTGTTAGCCCTCCAACGGAAAGTCGAACCAAAGGAGATAATAGAGAAAGGGCTCATGTTCGTAGATGCCACAATAAACTCTCAACTGAGCAAGAGCACTCTGATAGACTCTGGAGCAACCCACAACTTCATTGCCGATCAAGAAGCCAGAAGATTGGGACTCACCATAGGAAAAGACCCGGGGAAAATGAAAGCTGTCAACTCCGAGGCCTTGCCTATTGTGGGAGTTTC
>NW_019269669.1:1066-1637 GCF_002738365.1 Cucurbita moschata
AAAATAGGGGATTGGACTGGAGAGCTAGACCTTGTCGTGGTTCGCATGGACGACTTCGACGTGGTACTTGGGATGGAGTTCCTCCTAGAACACAAGGTCATCCCAATGCCATTGGCAAAATGCTTGGTGATCACCGACCGTAACCCCACAGTAATACCTGCAAGCATCAAGCAACCAGGTAATCTTCGAATGATCTCGGCCATACAGCCGAAAAGGGGATTCGCACGAGAGGAACCTACATTCATGGCCATACCACTGATAGAAGAAGCAACCACCAAAGAGACTGTCCCAGAGGAAATCAAGGAAGTACTAGACAGCTATACCGACATAATGGCAGAGAGTCTACCACAAACACTACCACCTCGTCGAGGCATTGACCACGAAATCAAACTCCTCCTCGAGGTTAAGCCGCCAGCGAAGAACGCATACCGGATGGCTCCGCCTGAGCTAGCCGAATTGAGGAAACAACTGGACGAGTTGCTGAAGGCGGGATTCATTCGCCCGGCAAAGGCACCTTATGGAGCCCCCGTACTGTTCCAGAAGAAGAAGGATGGGACGTTGCGTCTGTGCA
>NW_019269670.1:0-1677 GCF_002738365.1 Cucurbita moschata
TCTTGCTTGTGGAGTGATTCGAATCTCAAACAAGTGTTTGAGATATTTGATCAACAAGAATCATTCAAGCTAGATGTTAGGCTATGGAGCCTGATACTTATTTATAGCTTGGTCAACGGTTATATCCGGTAAAGCTATATTTGGTAAGCTATATATAGTAAAGCTATATATGGTAAAGCTATATCCGGTAAAGCTATATATGGTAAATAGTTATATATAGTAGATGGCTAAATCTGGTAAAGCTATATATAGTAAACTATACCATATATATATCTGGTCCGGTAGAGCTTTGTAGATGTACTTTTCTCTGTAATTCTCTCTGTACATACCTGAAGTCATCAATATAAAAAATCCTTTTAGCCAGAGTTCTCCTTGCAACTTCTCTCTATCCTTCTCTTTGTGTTCATCTAGATCGAGCGTGTGCGTTGCTGTGCGATCCTAACAACTGGTATCGATCCTAACAACTGGTATCAGAGCCAGAGCCAGACAGAAGTCAGAGCCAGGCGGAAATCAGAGCCAGGCAGAAGTCAGAGCCAGACAGAAGTCAGAGCCAGAGCCAGACGGAAGTTAGAGCCAGGAGCCAGGCGGAAGTCAGAGCAAGGCAAAATTCACCACGATCTGTGAAGATGGAAAGTTCAAAGATTGGAATTGAGAAGTTCGATGGATCCGATTTCGGTTTCTGGAAAATGCAGATTGAAGATTATCTGTACCAGAAAGATCTTCACGAACCTCTGTTGGGGGTGAAGCCGGATACCATGACCACGAAAAAGTGGAAGCTCAAGGATCGACAAGCCTTGGGGCTGATCCGGTTGACGCTATCCAGAAACGTGGCGTTCAACATTATCAAGGAGAAGACAAAGTCAGGTCTGTTGAAGACGCTGTCGAATATGTACGAAAAACCGTTGGCTATGAACAAGGTGTATTTTGATGCGGAGATTGTTATAAGTCCTTGTGAGAACTGCGTTATGAGCAAACATAAACGAGTTAGCTTCACAAAGACTGTTAGAGAATTGAAGAAAAGTACCGGAGGGAGCTCCCTCGATCGTTAGCGTTGCTGAAACCCCGGAGGGGGCTGCGTCGGTCGGAAGCATTGCTGAAACCCCGGAGGAGGGGGATACCTCGGCCGGAAGTGTTGCTGAAGCCCCGGAGGGGGTTACGTCGTCTGGAAGCGTCGCTGAAGCTCTAGAGGGAGTTGCATTGTCCGGAAGCGTCGCTGAAGCTCCAGAGGGAGTTGCGTCGTCCGGAAGCGTCGCTGAAGCTCCAGAGGGAGTTGCGTCGTCCGGAAGCGTCGCTGAAGCTCCAGAGGGGGTTGCGTCGTCCGGAAGCGTCGCTGAAGCTCCAGAGGGAGTTGCGTCGTCCGGAAGCGTCGCTGAAGCTCCAGAGGGAGTTGCGTCGTCCGGAAGCGTCGCTGAAGCTCCAGAGGGGGTTGCGTCGTCCGGAAGCGTTGCTGAAGCTCTAGAGGAGGTTGCGTCGCTGAAACTCCAGAGGGGGTTGCGTCGTTCGGAAGCATCGCTGAAGCTCCAGAGGGGGATGCGTCGTCCGAAAGCGTCGCTGAAGCTCCAGAGGGAGTTGCGTCGTCCGGAAGCGTCGCTGAAACTCCAGAGGGGGTTGCGTCGTCCGGAAGCGTCGCTGAAACTCCAGAGGGGGTTGCGTCGCTGAAGCTCCAGAGGGGGTTGC
>NW_019269671.1:0-1675 GCF_002738365.1 Cucurbita moschata
AGGAAGAGGCGGTCGATCAATTTACTCCAACATTCAGTGCTACAAATGTCACAAATATGGTCATTATGCGAACGATTGTAACTCCGACAAATGTTACAATTGTGGCAGAGGGGCAATTTGCAAAAGATTGTCGAGCTGATAAAAAGGTGGAAGAAACAATCAACCTAGCCTTAGATGACGCAACAAACGATGGTTTTCTCTTGATGGCTCAAAATGAAGATCTGAAAGAGACAGAACGACGGAGCAAAATATGATGGTGGTAGTTGTGAGGTTGTGGAAGCCGTTGGAAATGAGGGGATACGTAGCGGATTTGGCAAAATCGCGATATCGGAGACGAGAAAATTGAAAAAGGAATCTGGATTGAACACGCGATCGGCGAACGAGCCCTTTTGAAGGACAAATTAGAGATTGAAAAAGAAAAGAAAGCTTTCAGAAATGGAGATTGAAAGGTTAGAGGAGGAAGGGGCAGAGCGAGTGAGAGTTCTTTCTGTCTGAAATAGGAGAAGGAAGAGAATGGGAAGGTAATTTCTGAGCTTGTGAAGAGAATTGAAGAAGTTGTGGAGAAACAGAGGTCAGTTGCTGATGAGTCATGGGTTCAAAACCAGAGGTGCGCGCTAGGAAGTGAAATTCTTTACATTGAAGCGTGGCACCATGCGGATCGGGTCAAACATCCTTCGAGTCAAACTGGGTTAGATGTGGGCGTGGGTCGGAAGAGCTACTGCGTGTCGCATATCGAGTGGAGACGTGTCACTTTACAACGTACCTAACGCATTATTCCACCTAATCGTCAATATGTGTCCCTCAGGCTGTCTGACGCGCTTTCCCTCCCGCAAGTCGACATGTGGCTCGCCGGAAAATTTTTTCTACTGACCTTTGCATTGATGAATTTGGCCTTCAAAGTCAGTTCATTTACCTCCTTCTTCATATCGAACGACTTAAATTCTTATTGTTCCGAAAGGACTCTCAGAAATCCACGAATGTCATCCTTCATAAGAGAACATATCGGCTCAGATCCGTCTTTTTAACTCGTATCATGAAAAGATATCATTAAAAATTAATGAAATTGGCCCATGCAGGTGTCGAACCAACGACCTTCGCGTTATTAGCACGACGCTCTAACCAATTGAGCTAATAGGCCATAGGTTTTATGCACATTATAGATCAATAGCTCTTAATTTAGTCAATCGAGTTTAGGTTACATAATTTTATGCATAATAAAATTAAAACTTCAAGTCAGTTCGTAGTGTTGTAACTCCATATCATGAAAAGATATTATTATGAATTAATGAAATTTGGCCTATGTGAGTGTCGAACCTACAACCTTCACATTATTAACACGACAATTAACCAACTGAGCTAATAGGGCATAGGTTTTATGCACATTATAAATCGTTGGCTCCTAAATAAGTAAATCGAGTTTCGTTTACATAACTTTATGCATAATAAACTTTAAAAAAAAGTTCACAGTGTTTTAACTCGTATCATGAAAAGATATTATTAAAAATTAATGAAATTTGCTCATGCAAGTGTCAAACTTACTACCTTCACGTTATTAGCACGATGCTCTAACCAACTAAGCTAATAGGCCATAGACTTTATGCACATTGTAGATCGGTAGCTCCTCATTCAGTCAATCGAGTTTCGCTTACATAATTTTATGCCTAATAAACTTAAA
>NW_019269672.1:0-383 GCF_002738365.1 Cucurbita moschata
CTGTCGATAATGATCAGGCATGTTGAATTAGAATATAATTTCGAAGAAACGGAGTGCATAGAACAGTAAAAGAGAGATTAAAATCGAACCCTAATCTGGGACGTTTGAAGTAAGTGCTAAAAAAACTAAGGCACGGTCGACGTTTTTTGAAACTTTTGTTGCGAATGATTAGGCTTGATGATTTAAAATAGAATGTCGAAGAAACGGAGTGTAAAAAAAAAGAAAAAGAGTGCTTAAAATCGAAACCCTAATTCGGAAACCCTAATCTGTGACGTTTGAAGTACAAGATAAAAAAAAACCGAGTCACGGTGAACGTTTTTCGAAATTTCTGTGGGTAATGATCAGGCATAATGAATTATTATAGAATTTCTAAGATGAGGTGT